>NW_027224430.1:0-20000 GCF_023699985.2 Odocoileus virginianus | reverse complement strand
CAATTTGCAATAGCCTGGACATGGAAGCAACTTAAATGTCCATCAACAGAGGAAGGGATAAAGAAGATGTGGTACATATGTACAATGGAATATTACTCAGCCATAAAAAAGAATGAAACAATGCTCTTAACAGGAACAGGGATGGACCTAGAGACTGTCAAAGTGAGTGAAGTAAGTCAGAAAGAGAAAGACAAATATATCATATCCCTTATGTGGAATCTACAAAAATGGTACAGATGAACTTGTTTGCAAAACAGAAATAGAATTACAGAAATAGGAAAGAAACATGATTGCCAAGGGAGGAAAGACAGATGAGTGCATTGGGAGGTGGGGACTGACCTATACACACTCTTGTGTAAAACAGATGCCTCAAGAGAACCTGCTGTAGGGCACAGGGCCCTCTCCTCAGTGCTCTGTGGTCCCCAAATGGGAAGTGAATCAGAAAAAGAGTGGGTATATGTGTATGTGTAACTAATTCACTTTGCTGCATGGCAGGAAACTAATGCAATATTGCAAAGCAACTATACCCCAACAAAATTAATAAAAGCAATTGTGATGAAATTTAGGGGCAGTGGGAGGTAGGATGGGCTTCCCCGTTTGTGCTGGTGGTAAACAACCTGCCTGCCAATGCAGGAGAAGCCAGGGCCCCTCTTCCATCCCTGGATCAGGAAGATCCCTTGGAGGAGGGCATGGCACCCCACTCCAGTATTCTTGCCTGGAGAATCCCATGGACAGAGGAGCCTGATGGGCTATAGTCCACGGGGTCACAAAGACATGACTGAAGTGACAACATGCATGCATGCGTGGGAGATAGAATGGCCTTAGAATAGCTCAGTGGTGTGGGCACTGCATGGCATCTCATTGATGTGGGCAATGCACTTTCAGAGAATAATTATGCCAAATGTTCAACATGAAGCTGTTTGCACTTCTGAGATATAAAATTTCTCTGTCTTAAAGAGTTCATATTGCTGATTCCATTTATATAAAACTGTAGGAAATAAGCAGTCAGACATGACTGAAGCAACTTAGCATGCAGCATGCATGTAAGAATTGCAAAGCATTCCATAGTGACAGGAACCAGATTGGTGGCTGCCCATGGTCAGTGGAGGAGGATCCTCGGGGAAAGGGACAAACTTGTTCAGCATTTTCACTGTGGTGATGTTTCAAAACTTATCAAATTGAGTACTTTAAATATGTACAGTTTAAAAAAGTCATTTATTGTGTATGGTGTTACAAAGTGTTCTAGTTTCATTCTTTTACAAGTGGTTGACCAGTTTTCTCAGCACCACTTGTTAACATAGATGCCCATCAGCAGACAAATGGATAAGAAAGCTATGGTACATATACACAATGGAATATTACTCAGCCATTAAAAAGAATACATTTGAATCAGTTCTAATGAGGTGGATGAAACTGGAGCCCATTATACAGAGTGAAGTAAGCCAGAAAGATAAACACCAATACAGTATACTAACACATATATATGGAATTTAGAAAGATGGTAATGATAACCCTATATGCAAGACAGAAAAAGAGACACAGATGTATAGAACAGACTTTTGGACTCTGTGGGAGAAGGCGAGGGTGGGATGATCTGAGAGAATAGCATTGAAACATGTATATTATCAAGTGTGAAACAGATCGCCAGTCCAGGTTGGATGCATGAGACAAGTGCTCAGGGCTGGTGCACTGGGAAGACCCAGAGGGATGGGATGGGGAGGGAGGTGGGAGGGGGGATCAGGATGGGGAACACATGTAAATCCATGGCTGATTCATGTCAATGTATGGCAAAAACCACTACAATATTGTAAAGTAATTAGCCCCCAACTAATAAAAATAAATAAAAAAATAAAAATAAATAAATAAAATTAAAAAGTCATTTATATCAATTTGAAACAAAAATGAAAAGGAGTGAAATCACTTTAATGATGACAATACAATAACTTGTTATTTATATTTTCATTTTGTTGATTTTAAAATAAAGCATATCACATTGCCAACTCTTTCTAAAAAGGCTATGCATGCTATAACAATGCTGAAAATAATGTTACTAATTAGGTGTAATAGTCAACGCTCATGAAGTGCTTGGCATGTACTATGAACTATGTAAGCCTTTTATAGTCATAATCTTATTTAATCTTCACAATCAGTCCAGGACAAAGGAACTATTACTATTGTAGATGAAGAAACCAAGGAAAAGAGATGTGAAATATAATAATTTACCCAAGATAACAACTATTACTTGGAAAAACTAAAATTGTTAGCCCCAACTGTGTGAAGGAAGAGTCCATGTTTCTAATCACAACTGATAAAGAACAAGCACAGGATTATAATGGCAGGAAAGAGCTCCAGGGAACTAAACTGATACAGTGTCAGGATGGGTGTCACTAGGGGTTCAATGTCAAGGCTGTTCTGCTGGTGCTATTCTTTGAGCTGAATGCAAGAGGAGGAGTGTTAGGAAGATTATTCAGAGTGCCAAAAAAATCTTACTGTTAAACTTTGCCTTCTTTTCCAGATTACCTATGCAGCAAACTTGAAATATCAGATACCAAATGTTGGTCTATCTTAGTATAACCCATATGACACAGAATTCAGATAAAGTCATTATACCCAATGTCTGTTTCTTTAATTTTAAAGATGTCTGTTCAAGATTTTTGAACTCTGTGGGAGAAGGCGAGGGTGGGATGTTTCAAGAGAACAGCATCGAAACATGTATATTATCTAGGGTGAAACAGATCACCAGCCCAGGTTGGGTGCATGAGACAAGTGCTCAGACCTGGTGCACTGGGAAGACCCAGAGGGATCGGGTGGAGAGGGAGGTGGGAGGGGGGATCGGGATGGGGAATACATGTATATCCATGGCTGATTCATGTCAATGTATGACAAAAACCACTACAATATTGTAAAGTAATTAGCCTCCAACTAATAAAAAATTTAAAAAAAAATAAAGATGTCTGTTCAAACAGGTTAAGATATCTCTATCTCTGTTTCTCTGTCTTTCCTTGTTTGTCTGTCTCTTTCTCCTTTTAAAATTGAACACCTCCAAATTTTAAAAAATGCCTTTCATGTGTAAATCACCAATAATGAAACAGTGGGTAAGACATATTGAGTAAATATGAACACTGGAAGTGAGGAATTTGACATTATTATTTCTCAGCATTTTGACTCTAGATAAGCCATAATTCCCAGTCCTCTGATTCCTCACTGTCCTTGGTTTTTTCAGTTATTTGATAGTCAAATGGAACTTTTCTATAATTCTCTTCAGTGCATTCTTTACTTCCTGATTCCTCAAGCTATAGATCAATGGGTTTAACCTAAGAATCACTACCACGTAGAATACTGAAGCAAATTTACCTGTGTTCAGAGAATGATTTGAATTGGGCAGGAGGTACATAAAAATGATTGTTGCATAAAATATGGAGGAGAGATGGGAAACACAGGTAGAAAAGGCTTTTTGCCTTCCTTCAGCAGAATGGATCCTCAGAATGGCAAAGAGGATGAAGACATAAGAAATTATCACAATCAGCAGAGAGCAAAGGGTGGTGAGCCCAGCAATGGTTAATAGCATCAGCTCTTTGACGTGTCAGAGCAAGCCAGTGCGACCAAGGGAACATCATCACAGTCAAAGTCATTGACCCTATTGGAGCCACAGAAAGACAAGAGGAATGTTGTGGCTGTCTGTGCAAGACCCACAACGAACCCATAAATACATGTGCTAGCAGTGATCTGATTGCAGAGTTTTTTAGGCATGAGGATGGCATACAGTAAAGGTTGCAAATGGCAACATACCTGTCATAGGCCCTAATTGAGAGCAAATACTGTTCACAAACTATAAATGTGATGAAGCAGCACGCCTGAATGGCACATGCATAAAATGTTATACTTTTAACTTCACACAGAAAATTCACCAAGGTGTTTGGGGTGACAGACGAAGTAAAGAAAAATCAATAAAAGCCAGATGGCTGAGAAAAAAATACATGGGTATGTGAAGCTGCGGGCTGACTTGTATTAGTACAATCAAACCAAGATTACCCAGGACACTAGCTAAATAGATTACTAGGAATACACCAAAGAGAGTAGCTTGAAGTTCTGGATTACCTGTGAGCCCAAGAGGATAAACTCAGACACTACAGAATAATTGCCTTTTGCCATAGTAGAGAATTATTTTATTTTTTTAACAATAAAACCCCCTAGAGCACACAGTCTGAGTATTCTTGTCTCCCTTAGAGATAATCAAGCAGATGTTGGGAACTGATTCTGATCCACCCTGATCTTATGTTGGACACATTCAAAGGAGACTCTCCATGCAAATTCTGGTTTCAGAATGAAGTGATTTGTTCTCTGCAGAATTTCCAAAGTATGAAATTCTGTGGGGTTTGGAAAGATGGAAACATAATTGAATAATTTCTTATTCTTACCTGCACCTGCTCGGCGTTCTCCTTGGCACCCGCACATCCCCTCTGGCCCGCGCCTGCTCTAACCTCCCCCTCATGCATGAAGTCCATGGACCACAGTCACCCTTCTGCCTGGAACACGGGCTGCACCACTCTCAGCGCTTCTAACAGCGCCTCAGACAACCAGCAGGGAAACCCCTCGGACCCTCAACACTGGTGTCTCCCACAGAAGCAGAGATGAGCGTGTCACCAGACTCTGGGCTGAACTCTGGAGCTCAGCACAGATGCTCAGGCCCTGAGTACTGAGGCCTGGGCCTGGTGGTGCCAGCAGCTCACTCAGCAGGGGCCTGCTGAGAGGTGGGGCGGCCCGCCTTGACTGTGAGCCGCCTGCGAGGCAGGAGGCCCGGGCTCTGCTCAGTCCTGTCTCTGGGAAGAGGGTGGCACCTGCACGTGCAGGAGTCCCTAAACCCGGGAGACAGAGCCCTCCCGCGAGGACAGGACACCCCACACGTTGCAGAGCGGCCAGGGCCAACCAACAGCTCAGCCTGCTCGGGCTCACACGCTGCGCTGCTTGACGCTTTTGCGAGGAAACTGTGCCGCACAGATGGAATCTGGAATCTCCCCGAGCCACACCTGTCTTCCCTCCCATCTCCCCTCCCTCCTGAGAGAATCACTCCTTTCTCTGCTCGACTTCTATCCAAAGGCCTGAGGCCAGAGGACACTTGGGAATTGGGTCGGGGTACAACACTGTCCCGCCGTGGACTGCGGACCCTTGCGGGTCCTCTGAGGGCCACAAAGGCCTCCGGGTTGGTTGCCCCCAACCATCACCTCCCAGTCCCCTCGTGGAGTGCAACCTCCATCTCTCTCCCCTTCCTCACCCGAGGCTCTTTCCTCCAGCAGAAGGTCTCAGAGACAAGGTGACCAATTCCACTGGGAGGTCCTGTGATAATACACCGAGCCTGCCCTGCCTGTGAGCCAGGTTTTCAGTCCCCACTCCCTCCCTCCTGAGCCAGCATAGTGCCCCCACCAGCCCACACTGCCTGCAAGCCCCGCTCCGAGGCCCGGCCTGTGCTAATAAGCCACTGCCATGACCCCTCGAGAGCTGCCTCCTGGAGACACCCCTCCCTCGCACCAGCCGCTGCGCCCACTGTCTTCAGAGCACAGCGGCCCCTCCTGCTCCCGGCTGCTCCCTCTTCTCATCCCTTACTCTCGCTGACACACAGGGGCCTGTTGACCAGGCCCCAGGCTTCTCCATCTGAACCCCCCAACCGTGCCAGGCCTTCAGGTCCCAGCACCAGCACCCTCCTCCTTACCCAAACCCCCCAAGAGCAGGAGGCTGTGTCCACTTCCTCTTCCTGCACTGTCTACACAGACCTCCTCACACTCACCTCGTCCACCCCGGGAGCAGGGGGTCTCCATCTCTGACAGCACCAGCCCCACACCCTGGAGGAGCTCTGCCAGCAAGTCTGGCCATGTCCCCTATCCGCTCTGCAGGGCACATGCTCTCCTTGAACTCCACCCACCGTGGTTTCTGACACAGGGCCAGTTTCTGGCTCTGCCTTCGTCTCTAATGATATCCCCTTACTCTAGAAGAAGGCTGGGCAGGGGCCCTGGACCATGAGGATCCCCTAAGCACACAAATGCAGAAATATGCATATGGGCTCCAAACGGTCTCCTAAGTCAGGATTCAAGCAGCAGTCGATTTCCTACAGATGAATGAAAGTCACCTGTTAAGCACTTCAGTAACCTTTGCTAAAGTTTCTCTCTCACTTGTGACCATTTTCCATGAAGAAGCCAAAGAAACATTTAAACACTTAGTAAGAATTACTGCCACCATAACAACAAGTAAGAAAAAATCAGGATGCTCAGTAATCTGCTAGCCTCATTCACAAGCCAGGTGATTCCTCCCACCGCAGCGAACGGCAAGTCATGTCTCAGTCTCCATTCATGTAAAAGAGACTGTAGGTCATTAACCTTCTGTGACTCTTCAGAAACATCACTGTCAGTCTGTCAGGTCCCTCAAATGAATACACCCAAATACCCACTGGTCTGCCCCCACTTCCAAACCTCTGCCTGTGGTTTTGGTTTTTGGCAATACCATGATCACCACTCTCCCTGGTACCAAGTTCAATTCTAAGGAACGATGCATGTCTCTTCCCTCTTGCTGGCCACGAAGCTACAGGCTCCTTGAGGTGTGACCATGAGTGACACCCAGTCTTACTGGCCACACACCAGACAAGCCCTTGTCACACTTGACAGCTCAGGGGAGCTGCCTGGGGGAGCACCCTACACGTGATGGAGGGGAGCCCCTCGCAGCCTCGTCTGGTCCATGTCAGCTCTAGGGGTCTCCAGGTTTTTAATCAGCTGGTCCTACAAAACAGCAAATGACACAGCCTGCACTGCTTGCTTTCCAGATGTAAAATGACTTGCACCAAAATGTGCATAACAGGTTACATGAGTAGTTATCAACTCTGAACATTTTAATTCTGAGACAATGTACTCTAAGAGTCCCATAGGAAATATAAACACTCAAAACAATATTAACCCTTATAAACCATAATGAATAAGAAGTTCCATCTCAGGTGTAGAAAAGCTTCTGGAGGAAACATGCAAGCCATTAACAACAATGAAGTCTGTAGAGAGAAGCTGGACTTGGGGCGGGGGTTCAGGGGGGGGGACAGGACTCACTCTATTGCCCTCGCTCCTCTCATTGCTTTAAACTGTCTCCATGGAGCTCACCTGCATCCCTGGGCATTCCTCACATTCATTCTTCTACACCCCACTTCACTTCCTCACAGGGTAAAACAAGTCAAACGGGCCAAGTTTCCGAGTCACTCGACTCAGCCTGGCAGCTCTGTGCTGTCGGCCACGGCAGTCACCCGCCTCGTGCAGCCATGAGCACACGAGACAGGCCGGTGCAAAGCTCGATGTGGAGGTCACAGAGAAGATTTCAAGACTCGCGGTGAAAAGAGGACGTCCAGTAGTCGGTTGGTTTTTAGGAAACTTTAGATTCTGTATGTAGCTCTTTTGACAGACAGCTCTGTCCACCTTCAAGGCTCATGCTTGGCTCAGCTTTTGGGTGAACCTAGAAAGGACTACTCAGAATTCTGAGCCACACACAATGGCCACGGTTTAAATCCACCTATAATGCAAACACATTCAGTGTTCAAAACCAGAAATGGTGTGTGTGTTACAGTAGTGGATTAGCCATAAAGAAAATGTAACTTGACTTCCTCTAAGCATCTGTAGTGACTGTAACAATGAACCCAGCTCAATTCAGCTCTTAACAAATTTCTAAATGATTTAGAGATTTAAGTACCTTGTCGTTTTGCATTTCTTCTAATTGCTTTTTCACATTTTCAACTTCCCATAGGAGAGAATTCTGAAAAAGATACAAACAGTGCTTTAGGGTCAATTCTTACAGCTTTTTCACTCTCTTTCACCTTCATCAAGAGGCTCTTCATCAAGGTCCTAGTCACTTTCTGCCATAAGGGTGGTGTCATCTGCATATCTGAGGTTATTGATATTTCTCCTGATAATCTTGATTCTAGTTTGTGCTTCATCCAGTCCAGCATTTCTCATGATGTTCTCTGGATATAAGTTAAATAAGGAGGATGATAATATACAGCCTTGACTTAGTCCTTTCCCAATTTTGAACCAGTCTGTTGTTCCATGTCCAGTTCTGAGAGGGAAACAGGCAGGAAGGTCAGGGGTCTCCAAATAGAGGAAATAGGCTGCAAGTGTCAGACATTTTTATCTCTCTTAAGCAGCAGGAGGAAACAAACTAGTGATATTTTTTTTCCTTCTCTATACAAATTTAAAAGGAGGTTTCTCTTAAAATACTGTGTTGCCATAATGACACCTGGTTTCACTTGAAGTTAACTATTCTCAAACCTTGAGTTAACCAATGCATTTTTCTTATGGAAATGTTTGTCTTAAGCTATGTTAATGTACTATGCATTTACCCCAGACTCTGTCTTCAAGTCGGTTCTGCCTAATGGCTCAGAACCTACTTGACAAACCAGTATGTTATACTCAGATATTGTTCCCCTAATCTATGTAAATGAAACTATTTGTATGGTAATCTGCGCCTTCTACAAGATTCAAGTCAATCATTTTATGGCCCAGGATGAATCATCTGGTGCCAAGATTATCCCAAAATGCATTTTATGGATGAGGGGCCTGGTGCCATTCTGAGTTTTAAGACATTCCTTTCTTTTCATTAACAGTGACTAGTGACTATATAATATCCAGCTGAAGACTAGCAGAGGGTTACTTTTTCTGCCCCCTTCTGATGCCTATGTCAGAAGCTTTCTCTATCTCCTTTATACTTTAATAAAATTTTATTACACAAAAGCTCTGAGCGATCAAGCCTCGTCTCTGGCCCCAGATTGAATTCTTCTCTTCTGGAGGCCAAGAATCCCAGCGTCTTATCATTCAGCAATGACCTTTCAGTTCTAACTGTTGCTTCTTGACCTACATACACATTTCTCAGGAGGCAGGTCAGGTGGTCTGGTATTCCCATCTCTTGATGAATTTTCCACAGTTTTTTGTGATACACAGTCAAAGGCTCTGGTGTAGTCAATTAAGCAGAAGTAGATGCTTTTCTGGAATTCTCTTGCTTTTTCAGTGATCCAATGAATATTGGCAATTTGATCTCTGGTTCCTCTGCCTTTTCTAAATCCAGCTTGAACATCTGGAAGTTCATTGTTCATGTACTGTTGAATGCCTTGGAGAATCTTGAGCATTATTTTCCTACCGTGTGAGAAGAGGGCAATTGTGCAGTAGTTTGATCACTCTTTGCCATTTCCTTTCCTTGGGATTGGAATGAAAACTGGCCTTTTCCAGTCCTCTGGTCACTGCTGAGTTTTCCAAATTTGCTGGCATATTGAGTGCAGCACTTTCACAGCATCATCTTTCTGGATTTGAAATAGCTCAACTGGAATTCCATCACCTCCACTAGCTTTGTTCATAGTGATGATTCCTAAGGCCCTCTTGACTTCACATTCCAGGATGTCTGGCTCTAGGTGAGTGATAACACCATCATGATTATCTGGGTCATGAAGATCTTTTTTGTATAGTTTTTCTGTGTATTCTTGCCACCTTTTCTTAATATCTTCTACTTCTGTTAGAAACAGAATTCTGTCCTTTATTGTGCCTATCTTTGCAGGCAAAGTTCCCTTGGTGTCTCTGATTTTCTTGGAGCAATCTCTAGTCTTTCCCATTCTATTGTTTTCCTCTATTTCTTTGCACTGATCACTGAGGAAGGCTTTCTTATCTCTCCTTGCTATTCTTTGGAACTCTGCATTCAAATGGGTATATCTTTCCTTTTCTCCCTTTGCCTTTCACTTCTCTTCTTTTCACAGCTATTTGTGTGGCCTACTCAGAAAAGCATTTTGCCTTTTTGCAGTTCTTTTTCTTGGAGATGGTCTTTATTACTGCTTCCAGTACAATGTCACCAACTTCCATCCATAGTTCTTCAGGCACTCTGTCTATCAGATCTATTCCTGTGAATCTATTTGTCACTTCTACTGCATAATCATAAGGAATTTGATTTAGGTCACACCTGAATAGTCTAGTGGTTTTCCCGACTTTCTTCAACTGAAGTCTGAATTTGGCAATAAAGAGTTCATGATCTGAGCCACAGTCAGCTCCCAGTCTTGTTTTTGCTGACTGTATAGAGCTTCTCCATCTTTGGCTGCAAAGAGTATAATCAATCTGATTTCGGTATTGACCATCTGGTGATGTCCATGTGTAGAGTCTTCTCTTGTGTTGTTGGAAGAGGGTGTTTGCTATGACCAGTGTTCTCTTGGCAAAACTCTGTTAGTCTTTGCCCTGCTTCATTCTGTACTCCAAGGCCAAATTTGCCTGTTACTCCAGGTGTTTCTTGACAAATTAAGGTGTGTGAGTGCAAAATCACTTCATTCATGTCCCACTCTGTGTGACCCTATGTGCTGTAGCCCGCCAGGCTCCTCTGTCCATGGTATTCTCCAGGCTAGAACAGTGGAGTGGATTGCCATGCCCTCCTCCAGGGGATCTTCCTGACCCACATAGTGGCACCTGTGGAGCTGCATAATTAAGGGGGTCATATATATTTTCATTTTGTAATCTATGGCTCTGTACTATTAAAAGACACTTAGTTCTGGGAGGATGTCTTCAGTATTGAAATGTTGCTGCAATGAGCTTTCACCAGTGCTGGGACTCTTTGCCTCTGGAGAAGAGGAATCTGATCTGGGGCCAGTGATGAGGCCTGATCACTCAGAGCTTTTCATGTAATAATGTTTTATTAAAGTATAAAAGAGATAGAGAAAACTTCTGACATAGATGTCAGAAGGGGACAGAAAGAGGGCCCTCTTGCTAGTTTCTAGCAAGGAGTTATACATATTAGCAAGCTGCTAATTAGAGAAAAGAAACACCTCAAACTGAGAGTTGCACCAGGCACCTCACCCACAACATGCATTTTGAGATAGCATGGCACAAGGTGAGTCATGCCTGGCCATAAAACAGTTGACAAGAATCTTGAAGAAAGGCAGATTTCCAAGCAAATACATAGCCTTTGACACATTAACATAGTTTAAGGAAGACATTTCCATGAGAAGAATGCATTGGTAAGCGCAAGATTTGAGATCAAGTTAAGTTCAGGCAGAACCAGGTATTGTCATGACAACAGAATTATAAAAGAAAAATGAATTTAAAAAGTCCACCAATCTCAGTTTCATTTCCTCCTGCTGCTTGGGCACCTCTGACCTGCCTACAGAGGGTAATAACACTGTGAGCATGTATATGGCTTTTTTGTGTTGCATAAGCGTGAATGGGGTTACCCAACTTTCACTCTTAATAAATGATCTGAGTGAGAAACCAGAAATAAAAAAAGAGCAGAGATCTCTGAATTGGGAGGCAGCTAACAAGTCAACATTCTTTGAAATAGGGTTTTAGGGAGTGCTATCTGAGCCAATAATGAACCTGTAACAGTAGTGGCCTGGATTCTTCAAAAAAATGATAATAATCCTGGCTTTAAAACCTGTCTTATCTCCTGGTAGGCCTTATCACACCTCATCACTGGACCTGGCTTTTTTTTTGCCTCAGGGCTTTCCTAGGTGTTCTTGCTCATTTTTCATGTGAAACTTAGAATCAGTTTATCCTGAAAATCAGTCTGAATGGCTGTTAATTAGGATTGCATTAGATGTTAGACTAATGAGAAGTGACATTTATATGACATTCAATCTGATCATTAAGAACACTGTGTGTCTTCACAATGACCCAAGTGCTTATATATGTGTAGTTTCCTCCAGGTGGTGTTGAAGTTTCCTTTATGTTCCCTCTGGAAACCCTGGGCATCTATGCTGGAGATATGGTGTGAATACAGCCACTGGACTTTTGGCTACCTGAGATCATGAAGATATTCCCCTATGTCATCTACCAGGTTTTCTTTCCTTTCCACTTAGGTTCACTATTCACTTGGAACTGACTTTTGGTAAATTGATTTTATTCCATCTAGATGGGCAGTTAATTAAGCAGCATTTACTTAAAATCGACTTTCCTACTCACTGGTACTGAGTCAGTGAGTGAATGAATGAAAGTTCCTCAGTCGTGTCCAACTCTTTTCAGCCACCTGGACTGTACACTCCATGGAATTCTCTAGGCCAGAATACTGGAATGGGTAGCCTATCCCTTCTCTAGCGTCTCTTCCCAAGCCAGGAATTGAACTGGGGTCTCCTACATCGCATACAGATCCTTTACCATCTGAGCTATCAGGGAAGTCACTGGTACTAGTAGTGTAATAAAGCAAGTGCTATGTATGGGTAGAACTAGATATATCTCAAAGACGGAATCAACTTTATTTTTCTTCAATTCATGTCTGGAGCTGGTGGAGGAAGGAGCCAAGGAGCCAAGAATGAAATCGTTGTTTGGTGTTTGGGCCTGTAAAACAATAAGTGGCGACAACTACGGGGCGGGGGGCACCTGCAGGAACAGAGGAGAGGCAGAAAGTCATGGCTGTGGGCCCTGCTGATACTGAGGCATCTCTTAGACTTCAAAATGAAGATGGGAGGTAGGCAGGTGGAGATGAAAGTATCAAGCTATATCTCTGAGCACCATTCCCTTTACAAAATTAGTTCTCTGAAAGCAAAAAAGTATTAAGATCTTCCATGTAGTCAAAAATCTGTGTACACTTTACAGTCAGCCCTCTTTAACCTCAGTTTAACTTCTGTGGATTCAAAAACCATGGGACATGTCATAGTATGTATTTATTGAAAAAAACCCAGGTGTAAGTGGACCTGTGCAGTTCAAATCTGTGTTGTTTGAGGGGTAACTGTGTATGTAACACATTCTATTTATCTATTGCCCACTGATGAACGTTTGGGTTGCATCTCCCTGTTGTCTGTTGTGAATGGTGCTGGTATGAATATTCGTGTACAAGTATCTGTTGGAGTGCCTACTGGCAATTCTTAGGGTTTAGACCTAGGAGTACTCTTGCCAGCTCAGAGGTCAGTTTTCACTTTTTGAGGGCGTGTGAACTGTTTTACACAGTTGCCACGTCCTCTTCCATTCTCCCCAGCAAGATGCAGGGTTCCAGCGTCTCCACGTTCTCCCACCACTTGTTAATCCTGTGCACTCTTGTTCTATTCTGTTGTTTCTGATCTTTACATTGAAGCTATCTTAGATGCGAGATCATTTCTCCTTGTGGTTTTAAATTGCATTTCTCTAGTGACAAATCATGTTAAGTATCACTTCATGACCTTACTATAATCTACATGCAATAAAACTTAATTTAAGGATATAGTTTTATGATTTCTGACAGATAAATACACCCATGTACAGCCACCACAGGCAAGATACAGAATGTTTCCATCACCACAAATCTTCTCTTGTCCTTTTCCCAACCACTCTGATCAGCACCAGGCAGTGAATGATTTGCTGGTTTCAAGAGATTAGATCTATTGTCTAGGATTTCATAAAAACCGGATCATGGGTTTGCATTTGTGTCTGACTTCTTTTGTTTCGCATAATAAGTTTTCTTTCGTTGCTTTTTGTTTGTTTTTCAATTTCCTTCATTTATTTCTAATAACCCTCAGGTCTTTCCCTGAAAAGGAAATGTCCCCATTTTTTATAGCAGCTATCAGAAATATATGGATACTATTTTAGTTTTTATGCTGTCTGTGGCATTCATATTTTTTATTTGTTTTCAATTGGCTGGGTCTCAGTTGTGCTATTTGCGATATAGTTCCCCGCCTATGAATCAAATCTGGCTCCCTGCTTTGGGAGCGCAGAGTTGTAGCACCAGGACCACCTATTTGTTGTCTCTCTCTCTTTTCTTTAATTGTGTGATAGTCATTTTACAATGGTACATTATTCTCTGCTCTACAATGAAGTGAATCATTTATATGTATACATCAATCCACTCCCCTTTGAGCTTCCCACCCATCCCCTCATTCCTCTTCTTTAGGTCAATGGAGAGCACCAAGCTGAGCTCCGTATGCTACACAGCCGCTTTCCACTAGCTATCTGTTTGCACATGGTGGTGTATGCATGTCAGCGCTGGGCTCTCAGTTCGTCCCCGCCTCTCCTCCCCCTGTGTGTCCTCAAGTTCCTTCTCTGCATCTGTGCCTCTACTGAGCTCTGGAGATGAGCTCATCGGTCCCAGTTTTCTACATACGCTGCACTTAGTTGCTCAGTTCGGCTCATTCTGTAGCCTGCAAGGCTCCTCTGGCAATAGACTGCGTCCTTCAGGCTCGTCTTCCCAAGGGGAGTCTCCACACAAGTATACACGAGTTGGTTGCCATGCCCTTTCCCAGGGTATCTTCCCAAACCAGGGATCAAACTCAGGTCTCCCACATGACCTGATGGTAAAGGCAGATTCTTTACCATCTGAGCCACAAGGGAAGCCCAACAATAGTGGAATGGGTAGCTTATCCTTTTGTAGGGCATCTTGTCAACCCAGGAATTGAACCAGGGTCTCCTGCATTACAGGAGGATTCTTTACCAGCTGAGCTACCATGGAAGCCTATACATAGATAGATAGATAGATAGATAGATATATAGATAGATAGATAGATAGTACAGATTTGTATATACCAACATATATATACACACATATATATACATGAATATACAATATTTGTTTTTGATTTTCTGTCTCATTTCACTTTATGACTGACTGTCCATCCACATCTCTTCAGAGAACCCACTTTCATTTCTTTAATGACTACACAACATTACACTGTACATATGCAGCACCTTTCCCTTCCCATTTCTCTGTTGATGGACATTTAGGTTGATTCCATGTCCTACTGCTGCTGCTGCTAAGTCACCTCAGTCATGTCCGACTCTGTGCAACCCCATAGACGGCAGCCCACCAGGCTCCTCTGCCCCTGGGATTCTCCAGGCAAGAATACTGGAATGGGTTCCCATTTCCTTCTTCAATGCATGAAAGTGAAAATTGAAAGTGAAGTCGCTCAGTCCTGTCCGACTCTCCCTGACCCCATGGACTGTAATCTACCAGGGTCCTCCATCCATGGGATTTTCCAGGCAAGAGTACTGGAGTGGGTTGCCATTTCCTTCTCCAGATTCCATGTCCTAGTTATTGTAAAAAGGGCTGCAATGAATATGAGCGTGCCTATGTCTTTTTGACTTATGGTACTCTCAGCAAACCCAGTGGGATTTCTGGGTGGTATGTTAGTTCTATTTTCAGTTTTTTAAGGAACCTGCATACTGCCCTCCATAGTGGCTATATCAATTTACATTCCCACCAACAGTGCAACAGGGGTCTCTCTTCTCTACATCCTCTCCAGCATTGGTTCTAGAGCTTTTGATCATAGGTATTGTGACTGATGTGAGGTAATATCTCATTTGCAGTTTTGATTTGCATTTCTCGAATAGTGATGGAATAGTGAATGATGTTGAGATTCTGTTGTGTTTGGTATTCCATCCTGTGACTTACTTATACAATACAGAAGTACATTTGAATAGATTCTGATTGACCCATTGCGCTATATAAAATGATACACTTAGACAAATGCATATTGACAGGTATCCATCCTAAACGATCTCTTCCAATTCCCACTCCATGATCTGCTAATCATCTATGTAGCTTTACCTTTCCAAGAATATCACAATGGGGTCATACTGGGTGCAGCCTATTCAACTGAATTCTTTCACTTAGCCATATGCATCGAAGATTTATCCCTGTCTTTCAAGGGTTGATGTTTCATTCCTTTCCACTGTTGAGTGTTATTCCTTTGCATGTATACAGGAGGAAAATAAAATTCCCTCTCCTCTTCCAGGTTCTTGGTCGAGCCCTCCTTCTCCATCATTGAACACATTTTATCAGGAGAAAAACAGAAGTTTAATTAACATGTATACCTTTTGCATAGAGAGGAGATGTCAAGGAAAACTGAGTCACTCCCTGAAATGACCTAAGACTTCACCTTAAATGGCTCTTCAGCCCCAAACAGAAAAAAGACCTTGAGGAGAAGGCAGAAGCCTTTTATGGCAGGTTACCATGCAAAGCACAGTAAATAAGTAGATGATTGTTTGCAGATTGAAGTCCTGACTTCTTCACTGATAAGTGTTCCTTCCTTGAGATGTAATTATCCTTCTCCTAGGTTCAAAGAGGGACACCCTTACAAATGGAGATTTCCCTAATAAATGTAAATATACCTCACAGAAGGGCAACCTCAGTCTTCCCTGGTGAGCCAGCTACTAAGAATCTGCCTGCTAAAGCAGTGGACACACGTTCTGTCCCTGACCCAGGAGTCTCCCACATGCCTCAGGGCAGCTGAGTTCATGCACAACTGCTGAGCCAGTGCTCTAGAACCGGGGAGCCACAGCTCCTAAAGGCGGGCACCCCAAGTCCTGAGCCTGCACACCTGGAACCCGTACTCTGCACCCAGAGGAGAACCCATGTCTGCAACTGCAGAACGCCCGCTCAGAGCGACGGAGACACAGCGTGGCCTAAAGAAATGAGCAAATCTTGAAAAAAATAGGGGGCAACCTCTACTCAGCTGTTTTTTTTTTTCAAATTAATCAAACTAAAATAAGTCAGACAGACATAATTTGGGGTGGGGTGTTCTGGTCCCCTTGATATCTGTATACACCAATGTGCTTGCACGGTCATCTACTGAAGGATATCCTGATTTCTTCACGTTTGTAGCCACTGTGAATAGAACTGCTGTGCAAAGTTGCATCCTTGTTTGCATTTGGATTGAATTTGAATTTTTGAATTCAGAGCAACTGAATTTGAATTTCAGAGCAACTGCCTAAATACTGAAAGCATGATTGCTGGATCCCAAGGTGAGACCTGTGGAGCTTTGGGGAAAACTGCCAGACTGTCTCTCATGGGGGCTGCACAGGCATCCCACCAGCAATCAGGAATGGTTCCTGTTGTTCCTCACCCTCCAGCAATGACTATTATCTTATCTTTGGAGTTTAGCAGTCCTAAGAGGTGTGGTGTGATATATCACGATTTTAATTTGTAATTCCCTGATTGTACGTGATGGTGAGCCTATGTGCTATTTATTTTTAACAACTAAGAAAATTCTGATATGGGTGGCAAAGTGAATAAAGTTTGAAGTCATATGCCAAGTGAAACAAGCTAAAGAGAAATGGACAAATAATCTATGGTTCCACTGTGAGATGCCCAGATAAGCCCACTGCAAACACAAAGCAGAATAAGGCTGCCAGGGGATAAGGGGAGCAGGACCTGTTAGACTTGGACAAGGGCCAGTGATCATGTATGATGATGGTGGTTGTCAGTCAGTCAGTCAGTTCAGTCACTCAGTTGTGTCTGATTCTTTGCGACCTCATGAATCGCAGCATGTCAGGCCTCCCTGTCCATCATCAACTCCCAGAGTTTACTCAAACTCATGTCCATTGAGTCGGTGATGCCATCCAGCCATCTCATCCTCTGTCGTCCCCTTCTCCTCCCACCCTCAGTCTTTCCCAGAATCAGAGTCTTTTCAAATGAGTCAGTTCTTCGCATAAGGTGGCCAAAATATTGGAGTTTCAGCTTCAGCATCAGTCCTTCCAATGAACACCCAGGACTGATTTCCTTTAGGATGGACTGGTTGGATCTCCTTGCAGTCCAAGGGACTCTCAAGAGTCTTCTCCAACACCACAGTTCAAAAGCATCAGTTTTTCTGTGCTCAGCATGAGACACAGGACACAGCCAGCAGCAGCACCTCCTCACACAGATTTCCAGTCAGTGCCTGTCAACTTTCTACAGCCCTGGTTTCTCTCCTTTGGGTCTGAGAGCTCAAGGCCTCATGAAATTTAGGTGTTCTTCTTCTCAGACAATGGACCTAGCACACAGCCCCCTGCCTCACTCTGCCAGCCAAGGCTAGCAGCTCCTCTTACTGAAGAGCCACAGGTCACACGTGTCCTATAGAAGTCCTCAAATCAACAACAATGCCAACGAGAAGACCTAGGGTGGGGGAGGGCTGAGCTTAAAATTATCACCAGAAGACCAAGCTGCTAAGGTGTCTGGCATCAACTTCCCACTGGCCTGACATCTTGGAGGTCATGTCCTCAAACTGGTAACAAGACACCTAGGAGGGACACTCTGGCAACACGATCAGCAGGTAGTGAGACCTGGAGGGAAAAGTGGAAGTGGACAGAAGGTGGATCCTGCAGCAAGAGCAGATTCCCCGAGTTGCTGTGCTTGGCATGTGCTATGCTTAGTTGCTCAGTCCTGTCCAAGCCTTTGTGACCTCATGAACTATAGCCCTCCAGGCTCCTCTATCCATGGGGATTCTCCAGAAAAGAATACTGGAGTAGGGGAACTTCCCAACCCAGGGATCGAACCCACATCTCCCGCATTGCAGGCAGATTCTTTTACTGTCTGAGCCTCCCCAGAAGAGAGTTTGTAAATGGAACTGAGTAAAGGTCAGGTTATTTGACCAGAGACCAAGCCCTTGGCCTCTGAAAGCTCTTGAATTTTTATTTGCTTTGCTCTCACTACTGTTTCTTGACTTTCCAAGAACTTCAGAAGGTTAGGTGGTAGGGAGAGGAAAGGAGTGAATGATCAAGGAGAATTGTAGTCCTACATCTAAACTATGATCCTAAGATACTGTCAGTTATAAAAAGACATCCACCTCCAAGAACCCAACTCAGGAGATATTTAGAGTTTGAACGTCACTGAAGAAATTTTCATTTGCTTCTTCCATATTGCATAATCCTTAATTTTCAGTCTCTAAAATCTAAATTAATGGGGACATCTGCTTCTAGCAAATGCAGTCAGTGTTGTCTTGCCACCACCAGTATGCAATCATAAAACCAAAGGAAGAAAAAGAAGAGTAAAAAAGGACAACACGGTACAGCTTCCAGAAACCAGACCCTTTCCCAAATCACCCCCTTTCCACACCCATCTTGCTTCCTCCCACGTGTCTCAATCTGCTGTCATAATTCAACTGCAAATACACGTGTGTGCTCAGTCACTTCAGTTATGTCTGACTCAGGTGCATCCCCATGGACTGTAGCCCACCAGGATTCTCTGTCCATGGGATTCTCCAGGCAAGAATACTGGAGTGGGTTGTCTTGCCCTCCTCCAGGTGATCTTCCTGACCTAGGGAAACTTTTATCCCTAGTCTTTTATGTGTCCTAAATTGGCAGATGGGTTCTATACTACCAGAGTCACCTGGGAAGCACCCTGCTACAAATATACTTAACAGGAAATGCACTCCAGGCCTGTTTGGTCTGTCATCAATCAAAAGCCACCAAGATTTGGTCAGAACTGAAAAATTCAAACAATAAACACTTTGTAAAGACAAACTACACTCAAGGATTCTGTATGCCCCTGACCAGTTCAGCCACAAATGACTCCAAAGGGGAGAGTCTAACTCTTTCTGGGGAGAGGGGTGGCCCACTCTCAGCCTGATGGTCGTTAGGTCCCCCAACATGGCTTTTGCTCTAGGCCAAAGCTGTCCAGTGAAGTGTACTGTGGACTACAAATTCAAGCTCCATATAAAACCTTAAATTTTCTAGTAACCACATTTAAAAACAAAAAGAAGCACATGAAATTAATTTTCAAATTATATTTTAATCCAGTAAACAAAAAAAAATATTATCATTTCAACATGTGATCAATATGTCACAAGTCATGGCCGGCGTGCAGATAAGTCTGACCTTATTTTGATGACTAAATACATTCCTTTCTAAGACAAAGTGCCACTCCTAGGATGGGAAGCTAAAATGGGAACCCCTTTACCTTGGGAGTAAGCCTGTCAGGCAAAATATAAGACATCTAGTTAAGCTTTGTTTTCAGGGAATAATTTTTCAGTATAAGTACATCCCAAGTATTGCAGGAGATGGACTGCTACTAAAAATAATAAATAAATCATAATCATAATAATAATGTTTCCATTGTTTCCCTAAAATTCAAATTTAACTGGGATTCCTGTATTTCTATTTGGTAAGTCCAGCCACCAAAAAGGCATGATTAGAATGGATTCCTTCTTTAGCTAAAAGAGAGTACATCAGTGGTGAGTGAACACAGCTCCTTCCCATCAGGGCCAGAGTTACAATCACAGGAGGATGACATGTCTCAGGTGGCCAGTAGTGTTCGGAAGTGCAAAGGTGTGTCTTCCTTGGCCCAGCACAGACCACAAGGTA
>NW_027224429.1:0-37749 GCF_023699985.2 Odocoileus virginianus | reverse complement strand
TTTCAGCTCTTTAGTCAGTCCTTTGCTTATCATGTTTAATACTCTCAAATCTCACAGATTCCATTTTGACCTAGATTGAAGGAATTCTCATAATTGCCACACTTCTAAAGCTGACCGTTCAACAAATTAATAATATCCTTTATCTGTGTAATCTACATAGTAGTGTCAGTTTGTCCTATCAATTGCAACCTATCTAAAGTCCAGGGTAGTATTTTAGTATTATCAAACTCAAACATATGGAGAACAGAACACTGCACAAAATATGCTACTTTGCTTTAAAATAGGAAGAAAACTAGAAGTTGCTGTTTGTATTTCCTGCTATATATATAAAGAATTAATGTGATTATAAACCTTCTAATGATAAGCTAAGAACTCTAGAAATTAGAGTATTTATAGTTCCTGTGTTTCCAGCTTGTACCTACAAGGATAAATGTGAATTCTAGAAACACAACAAGCAGAACAAATATCTCTAACATTTTGTTAGAGATAAATTCAGGTCCATGGGATGCCAAGTTAATTGCAAAAATTGTCAATTTTTCTAAAAATATCAGTCAAGTTACTTACTGATTTTGGAGAACATGTGTGAGTCTAAATTAAAATTTTCAAAAAAGTATACTGCTGAAATGAATAATTTTTACTCTGAAGCTACAGCTCCTCTTAAGAAATGTGTAAATGCACACTACTCACCTATTTAGGGAATAATGTGGTTAGTGAAAATTCATGGAGGTGTATGCAGGAAAGGGTAGGAATAAAATAACATACACAAATAAAATACTAGGATGTGAGCAGTTTATAAATACATCTATGGATAACTGATTATCCAAAAACAGTTTCTCAGGTAGCAACTATTAAGATGGAAGATTTAAAAAAGTTTATCACCCACAAAATAATTTTTAAAAGCAAGGAGGTTCACAATTTTACTAAATAGATTAACCAACGATGAGGACGGAGGGGGGAAGCCAGTATTTTAACACAAAATAAGACTAAAAATTTCCAACATTTGAGAAAGCTATAAGAACAATGGAAAGAGTAAAGTAATCTTTTGCACAAATTCTAGGTTTGAACCAACTACATAAGACTGACTGACTTATCAGTGAGTTTCCCTTTTTCATCCATAAAATGGAATAAAGCCATCTACCTCACAGGAGTACTATTTAAGAAATATAGGCATATGGAAGATGCTCCTCTCCAAGCTCAAGTTTCAGGCTAAAGCTAACTAAAGAATAAATATTTTTACTATCCTTCCTATGTTAGTTAATGTTTCTTCTGGTGTAGAAGTTTAGAACAACTAGCAACAACAGAGGTTCTTATAAAAAGACACTGTTCTTATAAAAAGACACTGTTCTTAAGGGGAATTTCTCAGAAACCTATAAAAAATAAAACAGTTAATGTGAGAAAATAATCATCAAAGTAAATATATTCAGATACAAACCACTTGTAAATATATTAATAATTTTGGGGGACATCTGTTTTAGAATAAACAATAAAAATATGAAAAGATGGTTTCTTTACCGGACTGAAAAAAGAGTGAGTCATAAAAACATGTTAACTAGTCCCCACGTGCCAAAAATTACTCTTTAACACTAAGGATTAGAATGTAAATCTTACCAGGAAATGAAGACCAGCTGTGTAATGTTATATCTCCACATCTCAACTGTCCTTTAAAGTCAAAAACCATCGTATTTACCCAGGCTACAGGATAATGCTGTTGAAAAAGACACCATTGCATCAATATGCTAAGAATGAACTTTAAGGTATGAACAGGCACATACCTTTTGCTTCAATATTGTTTCTAGAGTTCTAGATGATTTCCCCCCAAATGACCCAATATAAAAACAAGATGTACATGGAAAGATATTCAACATCTTTATAATGGTTTAAGAAAATTCTAAAAGCTAATTAACGTCTCTCACAATAGAGTATCCAAAAAATAGAACATTTATTGTGCAGCCATTGCAAGTGATTAGGAATTTTTAATAATTCAAGAAAATATGTCTGATACAATGTCAGATTATATGTTTTAAGAGCTTTCAGTCTACAGAAATCTTAATTTAGCAAAAGGCAATGTCTCTAGGTATTGTAGAATTTATTTACATTTCTAAAAAGGAAACACCAAGCTAACAGAACTTTTATGTAGACAATTAGACTAATTAACCTAGTTCCAGGAAATGGCAACCCATTCCAGTATTCTTGCCTGGAGAATCCCACGGACAGAGGAGCCTGGCAGGCTACAGTCTATGGGGTCGCAAGAGTTGGACACGACTAAGCAGATACCGTACAGTACAGTATACAAAAGGCTATAAATGCTTGAACACTTTGACTAAAATTATGTATCAGTGGAGAAAAAAAATACTAAGGAAATAACTCTTATCTGACTTTTAAACAATAATATTCATTTTTTTAAAAACTACATGATAATAACCAGAGGAAATGCTTACATTCTCATGTTAAGAATAAAAGGATACAAATTCTTGTACATAAATATAGTAACTGTATTTTTTAACGTATAAAATTCATATATCCATCGTCAAAAAAAAAACCCTTTCTATAAAGTAAGAAGAAAACAAAAACGACTTGAAAATGTGAAATGCAAGATGAGATATGAGAACAGGTTCACCATCCTTTATCCACAATTTCAAAGTCTAAGAAACTCTTGAAAAACAAAGGTTCATGTGTAACTCATTTGACAATAAAACATGACCAGAAATGACATGAAGCTAACTGATAGCCTTCATTTGTCTCATTTAGTGTGAATATTCATTTATTTCACTTCTAGAAACTGATGTGTTTGATTACTGAGTTGCCCCAGACCCTACATGGGGTGTTGAATGATCTATGATCTTTCTAAAATGCATAAAATTTTTAAATTCTTAAATTCATCTAATACCTGAAGTTTCAGTTAACCTGTAAATATTTTAAGTCTTTTCATTCTTAACTATATTTTCTAAAAAGCAGACATTTATAATAGAACACTTATATTTATGATATTTACTAAATTTGCCAAAAGAAAAATGAAAACGACATAAGGGAGACTTACTGTCTTTTTAAAAACCAATTCTTAGGGACCGAAGTTATATGATATAATTTCATTTATATTATCCTATTATTTTAAAATTTTGAAATTATTCCATTATGTTATTATTATTCCATTATAAAATTTTTTCAGAAATTAGTATATAACTACCACTTTTCCAGATTTCCTGATGGTCTGATATTTAGAGAGATTCATGGTTTTAGTTGCTTTCTTAGTTTTCACTTTATCCAAAACTGCATAAACAGCAAAACATAATCGAGTCATTCGTGGCAGGTCACAAGTGTTGATATCAAATTCCAGTGGTTCATTCCAAATATGATCACTTTTCCCTGATATCTCTGAGCTTACGACAGTTTTACACAGGAGTTCGGTACCATGAAAAAGGCCAGCCCTGACATGAACCTGTAATGATGGAGACAAAAACAAACAGAGAATCATGAACACTGTACCAGTAAAACATCTTTGTTTTGAAGAATGGAGAAACACATACAGGCAGAAGCAGCAGACAAACTCTAGAAAAATCTATTAGTCCACAGAACCACTAAATGATAATTAATCAGCACGTAATTCACAAACTGTTAGTTAAAACCGATTTTTCACATAGTAGGCAGACTAGCTAAAAAATGTCTCAATGGTGTAAATGAATCTAAAGAAACCAAGACCATAAGTATAAAAACTGCCACTATATGCTTACTTCCAATCAATCATTTATTAAGGGCCTTGTCTTAGTCTTCTGTATAGCTGGGAAGGAAAGGGTCAATAAAATGTCTCCAACATCTCTACTCACAAATAATTTATGAATCAGTCATTATAAAAGTCAACTTAAAGATAGTCTATCCATATTTACGATTATCCTACACACCACTATCTTTCATTTGTGAAAGACTCGGGTTCAGAGTGATGTAGGACATGTGCAACATGTCCCAGAAAATTTTATTCAGTCCATAGTTTTATAAAACAACATGACGTGATTATCTCCAATTTAAAAGTGAGTGGCAACAGTAAAATGAGTACTAAAACACAGAGCCTGGGACTTTCCCGATGGTCCAGTGATTAGGATTCTTTACCTCTACTGCAGGGAGCAAGGGTTCAATTCCTGGTTGGGGAACTAAGATCCAACATGTCACACAGTATGGTCAAAAAAAGAATTGATACAAAACCCAGTTTTGAGTAAAAATATACATATGGAACTTCCAGAAAGTCTTTGACTTTGCAAAGTTCAAATATTACTATTCAATTATATTCACATGGCCAAGTATAGTACAGACTGAATTATACAGAATGACTTTTTCTGAATTGCACTGTCAACACTCTAAGTCTATCCAATGAAAGACATTATAAAGAACATATATATGAAACATTATTTTACCTACTACAATGATGGTGGCAGGGGTTTTGGTGCACCATCACCCACTGTGTCTCCTTCATAAGAAACTGCTAAACATCTCTCCATTTCCAATAAAAGGATGAACTATAACCACACGACAAACTAGACTGTTTTTATCTTAAGAGATTCTGGGTATTATAACTCAGCATGTTTGCTTTACTTTGGATGCTGTCTATATTGCAAGCAGAGAGCAAATCCTGTAGGACACATCAAGTAGTTATATAGGATCTTACTATATAAATACCTACTGCAAATCTTGCTCCTGGCTTTTTAAACTATTAAACATCTCAATTATTTTTTAAGAAGTCATATTTTATATATTCTTTGCATATATATGAGACTGTGTGTGAGTGCATGAGTGTGTGTGGGGTGGGGGGGAGGCATGCTTACCTCAAACCATCTGTGAAATGAGATTAGGGAAATTATAAATAAAACAAAATATAAATAAACCATATTTTGCATCTTTTGTATGATAGAATGGAAGATAAGAATTTCAGAATAAAAATGATATTCAGTTCTTACTCTCAGTGACATTAAAGGCTTATGAACCTATCACCTTTTATATACAGAATATATAGTTTATTCAGAAAAATCACAAGTTTAAAAATAAATATTCTTCCATGTTTTCGTGATAAAGACAAGATACTAAATATAAGTTGCTGAGCTTAAAAACATTTACATCTCTTGGTTTTTGACAATTTTTGAGAAATATAAATTAGCCCACTATATAAAAAGTACTCAATTGAAATGTTAGTTAATACTTTAAAAACAAAAAATGTTAGTTATAATTCAATCAACCAACTATTGGCAAATGCAGATATACGGAAAAAGTGAAAGTGTTAGTCTCTCAGTCTTGTCCAGTTCTTTGCAACCCTGTGGACTATAGCCCCATGGGCTCCTCTGTCCACGGAATTCGGAAAGAATACAGGAGAGGAATGCCTGGGTTAGTTGAATATAAAACTCAAAAAAGAACTCAAGTAAAATGAACTAGAAAAGTTCATTCAGTTACACTAGCTGTAAACAGCAACAGCCAAGGCTATTATTGTGTGTAAGAGAATAACTATGAAGAATGATTCTAACTTGGGTGCGGTAACAATAAACAAAAAGAGACCCAGCACATTCTGAAGAAAACTGCTGAAATACCAATCATTATCTAATAATCAAACTGTGATCATTTAAGACCAAGTCATTAGAACTAAGTCTGACTGAGAAATCTCCTAGTAATCCACTAATATAACTGAAGTTCATACATGATTAAAAATAAACAAGAGCAGAAAAAAGTATCTTCATTTAAAATGAAATGAAAAGCTTTGTCCTTTCTCAACTTAGAATCTCCTGTAGAAGATATTAAAAAGGCTTTTGTTTTCAGAAAAAGCAGTAAGAAAAATCACTCTCTAAATTTATATCATGTGAAATTTTGACAAAATCGCCACATTTCCTGATGCTTTGTCTGAATCACCATCAGGCTCTGAAAAGCTGAGAATTTTAAAGCACCATCTTGTTCAATTACAATCACACATTTTATTGCCCAACTCAGTAAACTTCCAGACACAAATTGCAGAATATCTGGAGATCAGAAGGCAGGCTTTGTCATGGAAATGACTTTCTACTGTGCTGCAGCCAGGATGTGCCAAGTCTACACATAGCCTACATTCCTGAACTTACCAATTAAGAATACTGTGTTGGGCAAGACGTGAAACTTTTTCCCAACATCAACACCTAATTTCCTTTTTGTCCCACTCTATTTTCCCTTTTTATATAAGACAACTAAAAAATGATCAGTAGTCTGAACAGGTTGAAATTCCCATTGTTTGAAATACGAGTGTTTGCATGCATGCGCAGTTGTGTCTGACTCTTTGTGACCCCATGGACTATAGCCTGCCAGATTCCTGTGTCCATGGAATTTTCCAGGCAAGAATACTGGAATGGGTTCCCATTTCCTTCTCCAGTGCATCTTTCTGACCCAGGAGTCAAACCCACATCTCCTGTGTCTCTTGCATTGCCAGGTGGATTTTTTTTACCACTAAGGCAGCTGAGAAACCTTCAAGAAGTATGGGTTATGTTCATTCACTTTAGTCATGCCAACTTTTTGTGACCCCATGGACTTATAGCCTGCCAGGCTCCTCTGTCCACGGGATTTTCCAGGCAAGAATTCTAGAGAGGGTTGCCACTTCCTTCTCCAAGGGATCATCCCGACTCAAGGATCAAACCCTCATCTCTTGCATTACAGAGGATTCTTTACCACTTAGCCACTGGAGAACCACTGAATAAAAAGGCATGGTTGCTCTGGCTTAGTGGGAGAAGCCCTGTCTTACATTTAACTAAGGATTTACAGATGTCAGAGGCAGTTACATTAAAATGTATTAATTCATTGCAGAAATATTTATCTAGTGTTACAGCTACTGAAATAAGAAGATAAAAAGATTAAGATAGTTTTTTCTTTCCTGAGGTTATATCTATTTTAACATGTTAGGAGTGATGACAGCCACATAATTAGGCTTATGAGGTGTTAAGATTTTTGACTAATAAGAATCAAATTATGATTTTTGAAATAGAAAGTATTTGGGTTGGAATTGTCTGAGTTTATCATGCTTAGGGTTCATTGGGTTTCTTAAATCTGTTATATTTATGTCTTTCGCCAACTTTTGGAAAGTTCCCAGTAATAATTACTTTAGTTTTTCTCAGCCATACTCTTTCTCATTCCTTTTGGAGACTCAGATTACACAAGTGTTAGACCTTCTGTTATTGTTACTCAGGTATCTGAGGCTCTGTAGAGTTTTTTCTCCTCCATTTGTCTCTCAAATTGTTGTTCAGAATGGAAAATTTCACTGATTAAATCTTCAACTTCATTCTTTCTTTTCACACTATTTCCATTATTGAGTCCATTCAGAGTTTTTAAATTCATTATTGTTTTTCACTTAGTTCCTCCTTATATATTCTCCCTCCATATCCACAGGTACTACATCCTCAGATAAAACCAACCAAATATAAAAAGTATTTTGGAAAAACATTCCAAAAAGTTATAATAAGCACATTTGAATTTGCTGCACTCCAGTAACTATTTACACAGCATTTATATTGTATTAGGTATTATAAGTAATTAAAGGATGGTTTAAAGTATAGGCTGTGCATAGGTTTTATAAAACTACTATGCCATTTTATATAGTAATTTGAACTTCCTCCAAGAGTCCTGGAAGCAAACCCCTGTAGATACTGAAGTACAACTGTGTATTGTGGCTAAGACTTTCTCATTTTTCCAATTATTTTCCATTGTGTTTGTTTTGCCCTTAGTTGCTGGAGCATTTTTATAATAATTTCTTTAACATCTTTGTGAATACTTCCAACATTCATGTTATCTCAGCACTGCTGTCTGTTGATTCTCATAGTCCATAGGGCTTGAGCTTTTCCTGGTTCTTTTTAAGCCAATTACTTCTTTCTGAATTGTACCCTGCAAATTTTTAAAATTTATTTATTTTGGCAGCACTGGGTCTTCATTGCTGCTCAGGGACTTTTTCTAGTTGTGGCGCAGCAACTTCTCCTTCTGGGGGCCTCTCTCATTGTGGAGCACAGGCTCTAGGGGGCTGGGCTCAGGAGTTGTGGTGCACCAGCTTAGCTGCCTGTGGAATTTTCCCAGACCAGGGACTGAACCCATGCCCCTGCATTGGCAGGCAGATTCTTCTCCACTAGACCACCCAGGAAGTCCTATCCTATACATTTTGATTATTATAAGTCTCTGGGTTTTATTTATATTCTATAGAGACTGCTAATGATTTGTTTTAGGAGACAATAGTTTCAAGCTGCAAGTTTCAACAAACCTTCTGTGAGTTGTGGTTCCAATACCAGTTCAGTTTTCAAATTCTTTGTAGGGCTATCTGGAACTGTCCTGTGTGTGCACATAATACAGTGACTAGTCTGAGACACTGGTGATGGTTTATGCCACAGTTCTCAAAGTACAGAGGCAGTTGTGACTCTGATCCATATACATACAGCTCAGGAATAAACCTAGAAGTTTTAAACCTAGAAGTTTTCTGAGCTCATCCCAGTCTGAAATCATCCAAGTATATTTTGTGGCTCCCTAAGGCCCCCCTTTTATTGTCACCCAGCGAGAAAACTGAGGCTTCATTCACCCACATTTCCTACAACAATTCTGAACAGACAAGGCGGCTGAGTGGGGGGTTGGGGTTGGGGGAGGCGCAGGCGAGCGGGGATCATGATATTCACCATTTCCCTTAGGAGGACAACTCCTCTAATCAAAGAGGGAGGTTCAACTCTGCATTTTTAGCAACCACTGCTGTTCTGTTACCACTAGTGCTGCCTCAGGACTTCTAGGGAGACTGCGGCAAATGAGAATAGAAGACAAAGAAGAGAGGCCAAAAATGGGGAGATTCCCACTCTCCTAAGACTCAGAAGAAACCATTCCAAATGGTGGTATAATTAGAGGGCAATCTGAGCTCTCTGTCTACACAAGTAACACCTTCTAGATTTTGAGCGTCATTGATTTCAGGATTCTGCTGAATATCAAGATGGACATATGAAAAGGGAAATACCACAAGGCTGGTAAAAGATCGGCCAGTAAGCTCTACACTACAGAATTCTAAGCGCTTTCACGGTGAAAGACATTCAAGTGCCAGCCAGGCAGAGTAATGAATCTTCACTGAACACCTAGGATTTCATTATAGACTCCATAGAATCATAAGTTCTCTGGGACTGTGATTACAATGGATTTCACTCCCATGATTAGGTTTTACTGTAAGACACAGGTGACTCTAAGAAAGGGAGGGACTTCTCTGGCAATCCTATAGTTAAGGTTCTGTGCTTCCACTGCAGGGGTTGCAGGTTCAATCCCTGGTTGGGGAACTAAGGCTTCACATGCCACATGGCATGCCCAAACAAAACAAAAAGGGAGGGAGATTACCCTTCATGGGCCTGACCCATTGGTGAGCCCTTAAAGGAACCAGATTCTTCTGGCAGGATATTCAAAGCCAGAAAAGGATTTAACGCTTGAGAAATACTCTGTTTCAAGTATTGAAAACAGAGCCAAGACCAAGAACCTGGAAGATTCTGAAAGCAATTCCCAGCCAAAAGCCACCAAGGAAATGAGAACCTCACTCCTATAACTGCAAGGAACTGAGTTTGGCCAATAATTTGAATCATCTTGGAAGCAGATTCTTCCCAAGAGCTTCAGTAAGTAATGTAGCCCAATTAACATCTGGATTTCAACCTTGTAAGATCATAAACAGAAAACCCAGCCACACCATGCCCAGACCTCTGAACAACAGAAAAACGAACTAACAAATATGTGTTGCTTTAAGCTGCTAGGTTTGCGTTAATTTGTTACACAGCAACAAAAAACTAATTTAAGGTGCTATAATGAAGTTAATGCCAACAAATTTATCAACTTAAATTCTTCAAAAGACAAAAATAATCAAAGCTGACACAAAAGAAACAGAAATTATGACTATATATCTATCCAGTAAAGAAACTAAATTTCTAATTAAAAACATTCCCACTAAAAAAACTCTATGTTCAGGTGCTTGGAGTAAATTCTACCAAATACAGAAGAAACAATACCAATCCTACTTAAACTTGTTCAGAAAACTGAGGAGGGAAAGGCTTCTCAACTCAATTTATAAGGTCAACATTATCCCAACCTTAAAATCAGAGAAAGATATTACATGGAAAGTACAGACCAATATTCCCCATGAGCACAGACATAAAAATGCATACCAAAATATTAAGAAGTCAGTATCAGCAACATATAAAAGGCTACTACATCTTCAACACGTAGTGCATAAAACTTTTGAAAATCAATCAAATTGGGGCTTCCCTGGTGGCTTAGTGGTAAAGAATCTGCCTGCCAATGTAGGAAACGCAGGTTTGATCCGTGATCTGAGAAGATCCCACTTGCAAGGAAGCAACAAAGCCCTTGTGCCACAACTATTCAGCCTGTACTCTTACAGCTGCAGAGCCACAACCACTGAGTTCACATGCTGCCACTACAGAAGCCTGCATGCCTTAGAGCCAGTGCTCTGCAACAAGAGAAGTCAAGGCAATGAGAAGCCAGCACACTGCAATTGGAAGCCCTCGCTCACAATTAAAGAAAAGCCCATGCAGCAAGGAAGATTGAGCACAATCAAAAAAAGTAATTAATTTAAAAAAAAAGAAAAGGAAATCCAATTAATAGACTAAAATATAAAAGCTACAAAATCATTTAATAAATACAGAAAAGGCACTGAACAAAGTGAAACATATTCTATCCCTTTCAGGATAAAAACTCTCAGCTAAGTAAAACGAGAAGAGAATTTCTTGAATAAAGGGCATGTGTGAAAAACCTACAGGTAATAGTAAACTTAAAGCTGAAAGACTAAATGGTTTTTGGTACAATAAAGAACAAAACAGAAACATGTACTGTGATGTTATTAATTTCATTTATCCATTGACTGGATCTTGGGGTGTCCAGATATTCTGGTTATTTCTGTGACAGTGTTTTCTTTTTCATAAGATTAACATTTAAATGGTAGACTGACTAAAGCAGATTACCTTCCTTAGAGTTCAGTTCAGCTCAGTCGCTCAGTCGTGTCTGACTCTTTGCGACCCCATGAATCACCCCACGCCAGGCCTCCCTGTCCATCACCAACTCCCAGAGTTCACTCAAACTCATGTCCATCGATTAGGTGATGCGATCCAGCCATCTCGTCCTCTGTCATCCCGTTCTCCTCCTGCCCCCATCCCTCCCAGCATCAGGGTTTTTTCCAAGGAGTCAACTCTTCGTATCAGATAGCCAAAGTATTAGAGTTTAAGCTACAGCATCAGTCCTTCCAATGAACACCCAGGACTGATCTCCTTCAGGATGGACTGGCTGGATCTCCTTGCAGTCCAAGGGACTCTCAAGAGTCTTCTCCAACACCACAGTTCAAAAGCATCAATTCTTTGGCACTCAGCTTTCTTCACAGTCCAACTCTCACATCCATACATGACCACTGGAAAAACCATAGCCTTGACTAGACGGATCTTTGTTGGCAAAGTAATGTCTCTGCTTTTTATTTTTTATTTTTATTTTTTTTTTGTCTCTGCTTTTTAATATGCTATCTAGATTGGTCATAACTTTCCTTCCAAGGAGTAAGCGTCTTTTAATTTCATGGCTGCAATCACCATCTGCAGTGATTTGGAGCCCAAAAAAATAAAGTCTGACACTGTTTCCACTGTCTCCCCATCTATTTGCCATGAAGTGATGGGACCAGATGCCATGATCTTAGTTTTCTGAATGTTGAGCTTTAAGCCAACTTTTTCACTCTCCTCTTTCACTTTCATCAAGAGGCTTTTTAGTTCCCTCTTCACTTTCTGCCATGAGGGTGGTGTCATCTGCATACCTGAGGTTACTGATATGTCTCCTGGCAATCTTGATTCCAGCTTGTGCTTCTTCCAGTCCAGCGTTTCTCATGACATACTCTGCATATAAGTTAAATAAGCAGGGTGACAATATACAGCCTTGACGTACTCCTTTTCCTATTTGGAACCAGTCTGTTGTTTCATGTCCAGTTCTAACTGTTGCTTCCTGACCTGCATACAGGTTTCTCAAGAGGTAGGTCAGGTGGTCTGGTATTCCCATCTCTTGAAGAATTTTCCAGTTTATTGCAATCCACACAGTCAAAGGCTTTGGCATAGTCAATAAAGCAGAGACAGATGTTTTTCTGGAACTCTCTTGCTTTTTCGATGATCCAGCGGATGTTGGCAATTTCAATTTGATCTCTGGTTCCTCTGCCTTTTCTAAAACCAGCTTGAACATCTGGAAGTTCACATTTCACGTAATGCTGAAGCCTGGCTTGGAGAATTTTTGAGCATTACTTTACTAGAGTGTGAAATGAGTGCAATTGTGCGGTAGTTTGAGCATTCTTTGGCATTGCCTTTCTTTGGTATTGGAATGAAAACTGACCTGTTCCAGTCCTGTGGCCACTGCTGACTTTTCCAAATTTGCTGGCATATTGAGTGCAGCACTTTCACAGCATCATCTTTCAGGATTTGAAATAGCTCAACTGGAATTCCATCACCTCCACTAGCTTTGTTCGTAGTGATGCTTTCTAAGGCCCACTTGACTTCACATTCCAGGATGTCTAGCTCTAGGTGAGTGATCACACCATCGTGATTATCTGGGTCGTGAAGATCTTTTTTTTACAGTCCTTTTGTCCTTAGAGTAGGTGGCTCTAATCCACTCAGTGGAAGGAATGAATAGAACAAAAAGATTGGCCCTCCTGAGAGTAAGAAAGAATTCTTGCCTGACTAACATCAGCTTTTCCTGGGTCTTGAGCATATAGAACTTCCACAGGAACTACACCATAGGTGCCTCCTGTTTCTCAGGCATTCCAGGTGGCACTAGTGGTAAAGAACCAACCTGCCAATGAGGGGATACAAGAAATGCCCGTTCAGTCCCTGGGCCTGGAAGATCCGCTAGAGTAGGAAATGGCAACGTGCTCCAGTACTGTGGCTTGGGGAATCCCATGGACAGAAGAGCCTGGTGGGCTGTAGAGTCAGACAAGATTGAGCGACGAAATACGAACAGACTCAGACTGGAACAAAACTATCGGGTCTTCTGGTTTTCAGTTTGCAAACAAACTTCACAGATTGTGGATCTTAACTCCATGATTATATGAGCTGACTCCTTAAATAAATCTATGTGTGGTGGACTTTCTTGGTGGTTCAGTGGTTAAGAATCTGCCTTTAAATGCAGGGGACATGGGTCCATCCCTGGCCCAGGAAGATTCCACATGTGCCACTATCACAGAAGCCCACAGGCCCTAAAATCTGTGCACTGCAACAAAAGAAGCCTGCAAACCATAACTAGAGAACAGCCTCTGCTCGAAGCAACTAGAGAAAGCCCTTGCAACAACAAAGATCAAGCACAGTCAAAACTTAAAAATAAATAAATGTCTGTGTGCATGCATATATATATACACACATACACACACACACAAACACCCTATCATTATTTTTCTTGCGAGAATCCTGACTGATATCTTTGCTCTCATCATTTTTATTTAGTATCATCCTGAAGGTCCTAGTCAGTACATCAAGAAAAGAAAAGTTTGGAAAGAAAGAAGTAAAGTTCCCTGCTCCCCATCTACCCCTAATCTTTTTTTCCCCCCTCCAGATTTCTCTTCAACATTATACTGGAACTCCTAATCTGAACAGCAATTTAAAAACAATGAGATGTGCCTACAAGAAAGTGATGCCATAATTGCATTAATTTACTTCAATTCATCTATGTAATCTCTCTCTGAAAAGAGAAAAAGGGTAGAGGAGGGAGAACCAGAGAAGTAGATGGAGTGGGGAGGGAGAGAGTACTTGAAATAATATACTAAGCACACTAGTCCTAAAAATATATGACTACAAACAATAAAACCAATCCAGCTTGGAATAGCTGATGGAAGTTGGTAAAACCTATAGAAATAAAATGTTATTCACAAGTAATCTGTCAAAGACAAAAATAAAGCATAATGCTCAAGAAAAATAAAGGCATATAGTAAATGCTTCTTTCGTCTTCTTTAGGAAGAAACTGAGTAAGGATGAAAGTCTTTAGAGAAACAATAACTAGAAAAGAATTAAACAGCTAATGAATAACAATAACCTAACAACAACAATAATCAAATGGGAAGAATAAGTAGTAATTCCCATTTTTAGAATGCAAATTATACATGGATTCATACAAAATCAGTGAGCAAAATGATACATATATGTTTAAAAAAACACTCCATATGTATAGGTATATTGGGTATATATAAGGGTATATTTGCCTATGTATGACTTCTAACCTTAGGAAAGTAATATCCAAGGAACTCTACTGAATATTTAATAATCCAGAGAACCATCCAAGATATAAAATGAAGAAATCAAATTATAGATTAATATATATAACATCATCCCTTTTCTTTAACAAATCAACCGACCAATAAAATAAACACAAGCATAAGTTTACATATATTTGTATAAACATGGAGGTCACTCAAGGCTTAATGACCTTGAATCCCATGTGATAGTAAAGAGATGAGGAGGAGAGATCAGCAACTTCTTTCTTAAATCATATTTGGACTGCTGCATAATCATGTTATACTTTTACAACTGGAAAAGTTTAAGAAAGAAAATTTAAATTCAAGGGAAAAATTAAATTACCATTAAAATAGAAAACAAGGTTAGTTGGTCTTAAGCGTATTCATTAAAAATTAATATCTAGCTAATAATATAAGAGAAAACACCCTTATTTTAATGATAGCTACCCAAAGAATCTTTAATGTCCACTTAGAAAAACAAGCCATTGGTAATCTTTGGCAAGGTACTCCTGAATACATCCTCATGCCAGCAAACATCTCAAACTAACTGAATCTCTTTCTTGGATCACAAAACTATTCACTTCATTTCCTGCCAAGCAAAATAGAGGAAAATGCATGCTTTACACTTTGAAGCAAAATGCCTTGTTAAGTCTTTACTTAATTGTAGGGGTGGTGCAATAAATCCCCATGTGTTAACAAGTTGTGGTCTACAATGTAGTCATCTATTTTATTTCAGGAATGGTATTACATTTTCTGTCTGTTCAGCAAGTTTAAAAGGAAAAAGAAAAAAAAAAACACGGGGGGGGGGGGGGGGGGGGGGGGGGGGGTGGGGGGAGGCAGGCCGGGGTGGCGCCTAAAAGAGGCTGAGTGAAGCTCTGACCAAAGCTGAGAAAGAAGAATAAACCTGCACAGAAACATGTGACCTACAGTTTTGGCTTAACTTTCACTTGCTGAATTCATGATCTAAACCAATTTCTTTTCCATAACATACACTGGGGAAATGTCAATCTATCCAGTATATTTCCAACTATGCAAAGAATATTTTAGAACAAAAATTTATAATTTTTCTATAATAAATTGCCATATTCTATATCCTGTAACTGACCAAAATGGATAAAATGTAGTCTCCAATGTGTCATTAACTGAGTATATTAGTGAATTATTTAAATAACAGGGCAGAAGACAAATTAAAATCTAAATAAGTACTCACCTTTACAGTTTCTTCTGTGTTAAGTTTATTTCCCTTAACCAAGACAATTTGGAAAGGGTTGTTATTTTCCCAAACATGCTGTTAAAAAATGAAAAAATACAGGGTATTAACGTTTAATTTTAATTAAGAATTCATTTAATTACTCATTTCTTAATACTTAATGAAGAAATGAAAATTTGAGGCTAACAATGAAACTGCCTATCAGCTCACATGTGCACTGGCAAAATAATGAAAATACAACTCTGAACTAACAACTGAAAACCACATATATTAAATTAAGCACTAGCACTAGCACTTACTTCTCAAGGCAAAACAATACTGCTACAAAATTCACTAGACACCATAAACAAATGGTATTAAAAGCTTTGGATAAATAAAAAATTGACGATATAAATTAATATACAAGTACTATCTTAATTATCAAGGAATGGTTTTTCTTAAGACAGAAGAACTATTTAAAAACTGTTAAGTATTCCAATGAACACAAACTTAAGGTCTGCTTTATAAAAATACTATATTCTAGAAGAAATGTCTTTGTTACATTTAAAGTCTAAAAGTTCAAGAAGAAAAAACAAATTACACCAAAACACTATTATAAGCTAATACAAATGAGATACACCAGAAAAATCAACTATCTCAGCACACCTAACTTTTCTACTAGAATGCCTCAGCTTGCTCTCTGAAGTCTCATGTTTAGCTCTAAGCTCGAAATATACTCAACTTGAGGGCATTTTTCTTTAGCACCTAAAGATAATCAAAAACATAAATGACCTATTTAGAATCATATGCAGCTTGAGTAAGGAAAAATAATAGTAGCTTTAAAAATTACTATTAATAAATGGTGATGGATCTTTAGCAAAACATGAATTAGTTTCCATAGGAGAACTGAGCAAAGACTATGTGTGGGAGGCTTAAGCATAAAACCTAACAACAGCAACAACAAAAAAATCACATGGTTTTTAAGGTCACCAAAAGTTCATATGTGAAACTTACAGAAATAATTCGAGTTTTCTTTGGTGGTAAAGGAAGAGGAAGGTTAGATGAATTTCGATTTATGGCAGCCTCTATGGCAATCATTTCCTGTTCATACAGCTTCTTGATCTTGCAACATTCCACAAGTATAAAATGGGGTAATGTTCTGTTCATTACACAGTTCCGGATATACTACAGTGGCAAGGGAGAATAAGGCAAGGATTTTCAAACAAAACTTAAATCAAGAGAAAAATTAAGCTGAACAACATTGAAAGTCTATATTAATAACTCAATGTCAAAAATACGAGAAATTAAAATCACAACATAAAATAGCTATCATTAAGTGAACACTTAAGTATCTAAGAACTAAACTAGATACTTCTTCTATGTCAGAGCTAATCTTCTCAACTCTAGAAGACAGATTTCCCCCCTTTAATAGATTAAAGAACTTAAAACCCAAAGGCTAAGTTACACATCTAGCATCTCTAAGACCTGGATTTAAATCCACCCGACTGATTTTTTTTTTGTTTGCTAAATCTTAGAGAAATATGTGACACAGTATATATGTTGTTTTGTTTCTCTTTTCTGCACTCCACACTTGACAGGATGACCAACTGGCACACTTTTCCAGGGGCAGAACTTGATTATCATAGACTGTGATGCTACAGTGCAAGCTCTGGCCAGTAAGTCAAAAAAGCTTAATATGCAGTACACAAGTAGACATTTTTTTTAAGTCCTGAGGTGGCCAGCTTTCCATGGATCCCTGAGGTGGACATGGTACCTTATTAGCACAGGCCTCAAGGCAACCATTACTGTCTCTCCATCAAAAATCTACTGGCCATCCAAGTGTGGTGCTCTGTTTCATTTCCATGAAACCAAAATAACTCTCCAGAGGCATATAAGAAAAAGGGTGGTTGCTTACAATACCAATAATTCTAACAAAATGAATAAAAATACAGTGCACCCCTCACAAGAATAAATTTCCTATACAGATATAAAGTGTGATTCACTTTATACAGTATAAAGTATACAGTATACTGCATTCAATTCAGAACCACTGAAAATACATTTCTGATATTAAAAAGAATGGCCTACAAGTGGGAGTTAACACGATACTATGATAAATATATTCATTCAAAAACTTTTCACTATGAAAGATGTATCATTCCATTTCTTTCAAAATCCTTAGCCTATATTGTATATTTTCTCTCTCACACGACCTTGCACACACACAAAAAAAAGCACACATGCCTTTAATTTTCTTTGTAATAACAAATTCCAGTTTGGGCAAAACAAGATACTTTCCCCTCACTAAGGTTTTTTTTAAAAAGTATTGAAGAAGCAGAAGGCTACTTAAAAGATGGCAGAACATGAAGAGAAGAAGTCAACACTTTTTATGTTACCACCAAGCACTTTTCATCTTCTTCCTCTCAGGGTTACAGTTCAAACTGTCAGAATGCCACAGATGCAAAAGCTGTGCACGAAGGTTATAACTGCTATAAGATTTTCTACCTAAAAAACCAAGAACTAAAGGCTACACTAAATATCTGATAAAAAGAGAAGGGAGATATAAAATGCCCTGTTACCTGGCTAATAAATCAGAGCTCCTTCTCAAAACAGACATCACTTAATAATTGGCAGGCCATTATCCCTCTTGCTTCATACAAACACCAAAAATCACAAATAAGAGTAATCAAATACTTTTCTAAAATTCAATTACTAAGAAAAAAAAATTCAATTACTATTTACCTCTAACTTGTCACTTAGTCTATTATTCTTTATGTAACTATTCTCAGTCTGCAAATGTAATTTCAACAAAAATATCTTCACATTCCTTGAAGGCAAAATCAGGATTCTCCTCTTTAAATAGCGAACCTTATGGTTGGGGGAGGGATATCTCACTACATATATCTTAAACTCCACTATACTCTGAAAATCATCTGAGGCACTTGAATGCTCTGCATAAAACATCTACTCAAAGAATTCATAAATGGTAAACTGACAGGTTTTTTTTGTATTGATATTTATTTTTTTTTAATCATCTGAACTTTTTTTCCTTTTATTATTATTAGTTGGAAGCTAATCACTTTATAATATTGTAGTGGTTTTTGCCATACACTGACATGAATCAGCCATGGATTTACATGTGTTCCCCATCCCGATCCCCCCTCCCGCCTCCCTCTCCATCCCATCCCTCTGGGTCTTACCAGTGCACCAGCCCCGAGCACTTGTCTCATGCATCCTACCTGGGCTGGTGATCTGTTTCACCCTTGATAATATTGTGGCAATGCTGTTCTCTCTGAACATCCCACCCTCGCCTTCTCCCACAGAGTCTAAAAGTCTGTTCTGTACATCTGTGTCTCTTTCTGTTTTACATATATGGTTATCGTTACCATCTTTTTAAATTCCATATATATGTGTTAGTATACTGTATTGATCTTTATCTTTCTGGCTTACTTCACTCTGTATACTGGGCTCCAGTTTCAAAAATATGGAACGCTTCATGAATCTGCGTGTCATCCTTGCACAGGGGCCATGCTAATCTTCTCTGTATCGTTCCAGTTTTAGTATGTGTGCTGCCAAAGCGAGCACATAAATGGTAAACTGACAGTTAAAACACATACCTGGAACTGAATTAGTGGGTGATCACCAAACACATATTCTACTCTCCCACTGACTTGCAACACATAGTCATAAGGGCTAACCTCATCTTCTTTCCCATGAATAGTCAGACGTTTTTGGATTGCCAATTCATTTATTTTGATAGGATTCATATTAGGAGATACCTGAAAACTAAACACATCCTAAAAAGAAGGGTAGAAAAAAGAAAGCAATTTTATATTTACGTGAAAATATCACTCTTTACATTTGTACTTATTAGTAGTATTATTTGTACTACATTATATCCAATGAGACACAATGCTTACACTTATACATCCTATACATTTAATGTTTCAGTACATTTTCTTCACTCCTACCTATCTTGGAAAATCATTTTTTAACCTAAATGAATATTTTGTTACAATTCATCTCATGTTTACTATAGTATCCCCACATGCTGGTTCCCAATGCTGGTCATCAGCAGTGATGCTGAAATGGCCAAATAAGGACTTTACAGAACTGGGCAGGGAGGGAATACATGTACAATCGTTATCAAACATACTTTACTTTGAAATTTTGCCATTCCTGTTTTTTGATGGTAACATGAATGTTTAGTCATTATGAAATAGTGTTGGTAATAAATCACGCTATAGGGTATTTTTAAAGGAATAACAGCCTAAATAAAAAGCGATCAACTCTATGTGACCTGCCAAAATGATTTAACAACTTTGAAATTTACTATTCTATGTGATCCAAAACTTTTTGGTTTAATCTCTGGGAAATATGTAGCCAGAAGAAACGGAGACTAAGGAGATACGATAGATATATTTCATTTAGTTGAATACATGGCATGTAGAATAAAGGGAGATTGAATGGATACTTATTCAAATAAGAAAGTATAACCAGAATACCAGTAATCACAGAAAGCTAGATTGAATTTTTTTTAGTTTTTTAAATACAATATTTAAATGTGTTCTTGCTCCCAACGTGTTATCAATATTTAGTAAGCAGAACACTTCCCACAGCTAATGGATGTATCGGGTCAGGGACACAGGCTATAAAAAATGGTGAAAGAATTATTATATTATATAAAGAGCCTGCCAAGATGACCTCAAAACTCCTTTCACCATTAAGTTCTACGACTGCTTGGAATCCAGTAAGTTTTCACAATGTCAGTATTTTCTTCTGACTTCAGAACACTTCTTTTCACATATAACCTGTTACAATGATTATCATGGGGCTTCCCTGGTATCTCAGACAGTAAAGAATCTGCCTGCAATGTAGGAGATTCAATCCCTGGGTCGGAAAGATCTCTGGAGAATGGAATGGCTGGAATGGCTACCCACTCCAGTAATCTTCCCTGGAGAATTCCACAGACAAAGGAGCCTGGAAGGCTACAGTTAGTGCAGAGCATCGCAGTCAGACACCACTGAGTGACTAATACACACATACATAATAACAATCACATTAAAATTTATATATCTAGTAGAGATTTGACTCATATGTGATGAAACTCAGACTGACCAAGATTTCACAAATTGCCCACAGTCAGTATTTTCAAGCGGGATTCTAATCAGCTTTTAACAGTGAATTTCCTACTTCAGCTCTTTCAACAATGCATGATTCTTTACAGCAGAGTCACCTGGAAAGCCCTCAATATAGAATGGTTACTGATAAAGGTTCTGTCATTTTTATCATAGTAACTGAAGGACAAAGCAAAATATCCCTGTTCTCATCCCCTAATTCTAAGGCCAGAGCTTACATGAAAAAATGAGTATACCTGAAACAAAAGGAGAAGCAGAAATTAGCTTGTAAAATTCTATGAATATTCAGATACAGATCAACTGAATATACTCCCTGTTAAAATGCCCAATTCCATATCAGCACTTATTCATAGAATGCAAAAGTAAGAAAATAGAAAAAAGAGCTCTTTTCATCAAATCTTTCATTTTATAAACAAGAGAAAAACAGGAGAAAATAAATTATATCTAAATTAAATTATATCTATATTATATCTACATTACTTATAACCAGAGTTGGCAAACTTTTTCTCTAAAGAACTAGACTTTACTGACAACAAATGAGTCTCTATTGCATATTCTTCCTTTTCTTTCCTTTCTTTTTAACATCCCTTCAAAATTGTTTGAGTTTTATATAACCTTAAAAATATAAAAACCATTCAAAAACACTGCAGTTTTTGGACCCTGATATATACAAAATGCATCAAAAAACCGTATGTGTGCAAACAATATGTCACTTTAGATTGTCATACCTAATCCTAAAATATATTTCCATCTTAAATCTAAAATGATCTTTCTCAGTGTTTACTAGTTGAGCAACAGCCTCCTCTAAGATTGGTGTTGCATTCTGGAAAAATTCACAAGTTTATAATAAAGTATCTCTTAATATAATACTACCTGACAATTTTCAAAATGAACAGCCACAATGAGCTTTCCTCCATAAAGTTTATCTTCTAAATTTTCAGGGATGGATGGTTCAAGCTCAGGTGGATAGGTCTGCTTTAGCCAATCCATCCAAGATAATCCCACAAGCGACTGAATCTTTTCCTCACTGAATCTGCGCATTTTTATTCGGAATTCATTCACTTCAGGATCCTTCAAGGCATCAAATTCATGCAGACCTAAACAAAAATTTTAAAGGTGTCACTTTGAGTACCTAATAATAAAGAGAATACAAAATATACTTAAGGAGAGTTAATTTGGATTATTGATTCTTATGAAATTTAAAAAAAAACTGGGTAGGAAAATATTATGAAAGATAAAAAAGAATACTCAAGATAAAATAATGAATTTCAGGTATAGAAGACGAACATACAATTAGATAGCAAAAGAATACAAACTTGAAACCGCTTAAAGAAATATAGTTGGTTACCAATTAAAAAAAGATAATCACTGAAACTCACACTACCATTTTAAAACTATAAGTGAAAGAGCCACATATTTTCTTTACAAATCAAAATACATTTAAAATATCTAACAAAGGCTAAGAATCTGAAAATGTTACAAATAAGCCTAAAAGTCAAGCTATTACTGAAAACTCAGTAAACTTAAAATTTTATAAACTTTTAGTTTATTGTGATTTTCCAGCAAAGGTTACAGTATATCAAATAGTCAAAAATCTCATAAATATAAAATTATTCTTTGCTGTACTTAATTATGAATCACTTCTACCACAAAGACATCTATACAACAGCTTTTTCATAAGCTTATATTTATTCTAATAAATAATTCTAGAAATTTAAAATAAATTGAACATGTACACATTTTTATATGCACATTAATTTTTACCTATCAGACTGGCAAACACTTTGATAAAACCTTGAGCTGAAAGGGATAGAAGAGAAATAAGCATATTTAATAATTTATTAAAAATTACACACATAAAAACACACATTCTGACCTTGGAATTCCAACTGGAATTTCAACCTGAGAGACTTAGGACAAACGAGTGAAAGTTAAATATGCTCCCAAAACCAATCACGGAAGATGCCCAGCTTCTTCTGGGCCCACCTCCAGCTTCCCCCTGCCAACAACTAATCAGCTAAACAAGAAAGTCAACCACTTTCTCCAGAATGAAACTTAATCACTCCCCTGCTTTACTCTGAGTTACTGCCAAACACAAAGTTTCTTTATTTTGGGAAGCTGTGATTAAATATTTATGTTCTCATTTGAGTGGTTATTTTCCACACACCTATGGAAATAATTTTTCCATAGTCATGTATGGTTTTTCCAGTAGTCACGTATGGATGTGAGAGTTGGACTTTAAAGAAAGCTAAGCGTTGAAGAATTGATGCTCTTGAACTGTGGTGTTGGAGAAGACTCTTGAGAGTCCCTTGGACTGCAAGGAGATCCAACCAGTTCATCCTAAAGGAAATTAGTCCTGAATATTCATTGGAAGGACTGATGTTGAAGCTGAAACTCCAATACTTTGGCCACCTGATGTGAAGAACTGACTCACTGGAAAAGACCCTGATGCTGGGAAAGATTGAAGGCAGGAGGAGAAGGGGATGACAGAGGATGAGATGGTTGGATGGCATCACCAACTTGATGGACATGAGTTTGAGCAAGCTCTGGGAGTTGGTGATGGACAGGGAAGCCTGGCATGCTGCAGTCCACAGGGTAGCAAAGAGTCAGACACGACTGAGTGACTCAACTGAACTGATGGAAGTAATTGTACAAATAACATGATAGAAGTACAAGAATGTTCACTGTAGCTTTCTTTATTATAAACAAAAAATTGGAAATAACCTAAAGATAATCATTAAGACGTGGTTTAAAAAGCTAAGGTATACCCATACAGCATGACAGAATGGTACAAGTGATAAAAAAAATTAAGTGTTCTCTGTTATTAGGGGGAAAGGTCCCAGATATATTAAATTTATACAGCAGGGACAGAATGAGTCTCATAAGATTCCTTTTATGCAAATTCAAAATAAAGAATATACAATATGTATACATTTTTGCCTTGGAAAGAAACTTGAGATAATATTAATAGAATTTTATAGTGTTGGAGAGGAAACCACAGTAAAGCAAGTTGTTACTTTTGATTCCACAAGATACAACCAATATTATATTTCAAAAAATCATATCATTTGAATATACATATGACAATGAGTATTACCTCAATAGCAGACTTATCAGCATTGTCTACTTACATTAAAAGTTATCATTTTCAAAATATTAGCATTGATTTCTGATATTAAATATTAAAAATGTTTTAAGTTGCATAATACAAAAAGGTAAAATCCATAGGGTAAAATGTAATTTCGTGGATACTTTAGATCTGGAATAAAACAAATTACTCTAAATCAGTTATGAAGGAACCATAATTTAAGTTAATGGCTACAGGACCTATAAGAAGTAGGAAGAGACATTTATAAAGTAGATTTGACATGACTTTTTTTTTTTTAGTAGATAAAGGGTAGATCATTTGATTTTTGCTAGATCTTCTCACAATCCATTTCCAGTCCCCAATGTGAATAATTTTTCTAAACTGAAAATGTAATGCTGTTATGCCCCTATTTAAATCCCTTCAATAGCTTCCCAACTGCTATTATGAGTTCTCTACTTTTTATATGACTTGGATGGCCCTGCATACTCTGAAGCTGGTTGCCTTTCTGAACTTCCTGCTTATCCCGGCGTTCCCCGTCAACAAATCATAGTCAATTTCCTTTATTCCTTGAATAGCCTATCTTTCACATATGCCATTCTGATTTGCTTTTCCTTCCTCCAACCCCATTCACCTGCTCAACTCCTAATGAGCACTGAGATCTCAGTTTAAGAGGATCTTCCTGTCTTACCTAGCTGAGAGAATTGACCCTCCGTGACTCAGAGCAGCAAAGACCACATCACCTAAGTTCACTGCTATGGTTCTTAAGTAAAAACACTCAAAATAAACTGTTGAATTGCAATTGCTATCATTTTGGTCATTTTTTTCAATATATTACAAATACGGGACTCTTTTCATAAAACTATGAGAGTCAACTGAAATGTATACATTTCTTTCATTTATTTCAGACTCACTAAATCCCAATCTCTGAAAATCTGTATTTCAAGAAACTGATGAATGGTCACCTAATCTATGACAAAGGAGATGAAAATATTCAATGGAGAAAAGACAGACTCTTTAATAAATGGGAAAACTGGACAGCTATATGTAAAGGAATGATATTAGAGATGTGGAAAACAAGCTTATGGTAATGGATACCAGGGTATGGGCGGGGGGTAAAGAACTGAGAGGTTAGGATTGACATATACACACTGCTACATATAAAATACGTAAGTAACTAGAAACTGCTATATAACACAGGAAACACTACTCAATACTCTGTAATGGCCTATATGGGAAAAGAATCTAAAATAGAGTGGATATATGTGTATGTATAACTGATTCACTTTGCTGTACACCTGAGACTAACACAACATTGTAAATCAACTATGTTCTAATAAGCTTTTTTTAAAAAAGAAGAAACTGTAGAAGTCTGAATTTGGGAATTCCTACAAAGATTTCTTAAAAATAGAAACTTTGTCAAAAATAAAAAAGTTAAGGCTTAGTAATTTCAAACCTAGTTAATTCCCTATGTGTCTTCTGTATGAAAATTTGATAGCAAAGCTTAAATCTAAAGAGTACTGTATAGCTTACAATCAAATAGAATATTTTTTATTAAAAAGTATTGAATGAACAATTTCTACATACTACAGATAACTTTAAAATCCTTACACTATATATTTCCATCATTTTAAGGAATATTAAGGGGAAAAAGGACGTGTTCAAATACTTTTATCACAATGCTGACAAAATTCTCTGATCAAGATTTACTGCTGGGTGTTTGAGGAAATTGAGGCAAGAGTGACAAGTACCTTCACTAAAGAGAATAATCAGAGCCCCATCAGCAACGCTGTAAATAATTATTTAGACTAAAGAGAAAATAAAATGACTACTCATATCATTTTTCAGGAAAAGGTATTTTTAGACCCGTCAGGGCAGTTACGTCTGTAAAGGGTCTATTCTTGTCTTTGAGGAGGAGGAGGCAGCAAACTCTCGTTCCTGAAGTTAAACTGAAATAATTGTTTATTGTTTCCCCAGGAGGCATGACCTCACCAAGTACTGGTTGCAGTCATCACATACAAATCATCAACTGCAAAACTTGACTTGTTAGGTATTTAATGTGGAAATTCACTCTAAAACATCAAAACAGACTTATTCAATTTCGTAAATGAATGTTAGTATTTGAATTTGTGTATACAAACATAATGCTAGCTTTCCTAAACTATTGTGGATCTAAAGTATATAAAATTTGTAAATTTTAAAAGCTTATAAACTATTTACTTAATTTCAATAAAACACTCCGGACATTTTCTTAGCCACTCAAGTTGCAGAACACACTGAATAAAACTTTTTCTACAATAAGCTTTATACCAGATAAAATATGGTACATTGTTTAAAGAAAGAAAAATTCAGTTATAATATATATGAGACCCCTGTGCCAAAGTTAGAACTTTCAAATTAAAAAAAAAAAAAAAAAAACAGTATGACCATTTTATTTGAATTTTAGATAGTGAATCACATTTTAGCATTAACAGTATAACATCAATCTCTTGTATTTTTACATGGTAAATCTGACAAGCATAGATCAACATAATGGTAGCTCATGAATCCATATGCTTTAGAGATCAAAATCCAAAGAGAACACAATGATCTAAGATTTGAAAAGATGGTCAGTCTCAAAAAGACACCTATACGTTAACTGATAAAATGTTAACTCTATCTGTGACGTGAACCTTTTGAATTATCAAATATTTCAGCTTGTCTAAAAATCAGCAGAAAAATACAGAGAAACAGTATTTTCATGAACAACTATAAAACCCTTAAAAATAACTATCAAAATATTATCAGGGGATATTCTTATTCTGGATAAGACTATAAGTGATTTTTTATTCTTTCTACTTTTACATGTACTCTTCAAAAAAATAAAAAACTTTTACTAATGCAGAATATACTTTTTAAAAATATTTGAAGCTCTAGACAATAGAAAGGAACACTTTCTACTGAAGCTATTAATATATTTTTTAAAAATCTGTAAGGTATACAATTATAAAGCTACTTAATGGGGAAAAAAAGTTACTGCCAAAGCAAACTAGTTACCATCTGAAATAATCAAATGTTTTTAAATACCAGAGTGTCACTTAGTAAATCAACAAGCTTCTGTTCTAAGCACTCAGAGAATTTAGTCCCCCAATGTAATCATTAGAATTTTAACTACAGGGTAAGATCACCTAGCTTATTTAACTTATATGCAGAGTACGTCATGAGAAATGCTGGACTGGAAGAAGCACAAGCTGGAATCAAGATGACCGGGAGAAATATCAATAACCTCAGGTATACAGATGACACCACCCTTATGGCAGAAAGTAAAGAGGAAATAAAAAGCCTCTTGATGAAAGTGAAAAAGGAGAGTGAAAAATCTGGCTTAAAGCTCAACATTCAGAAAACTAAGATCATGGTATCTCGTCCCATCACCTCATGGGAAATAGATGGAAAACAGTGGCTGACTTTATTTTTGGGGGCTCCAAAATCACTGCAGATGGTGATTACAGCCATGAAATAAAAAGACACTTACTCCTTGGAAGGAAAGTTATGACCAACCTAGATAGCATATTAAAAAGCAGAGACATTACTTTGCCAACAAAGGTCCATCTAGTCAAAGCTATGGTTTTTCCAGTGGTCATGTATGGATGTGAGAGTTGGACTGTGAAGAAAGCTGAGTGCCAAAGAATTGATGCTTTTGAACTGTGGTGTTGGAGAAGACTCTTGAGAGTCCCTTGGACTGCAAGGAGATCCAACCAGTCCATCCTAAAGGAGATCAGTCCTGAGTGTTCATTGGAAGGACTGATGCTGAAGCTGAAACTCCAGTACTTTGGCCACCTCATGCAAAGAGCTGACTCACTGGAAAAGACCCTGATGCTGGGACGGATTGAGAGCAGGAGGAGAAGGGGATGACAGAGGATGAGATGGCTGGATAGCATCACCTAATCGATGGACATGAGTTTGAATAAACTCGGGGAGATCGTGATGGGCAGGGAGGCCTGGCGTGCTGAGATTCATGGGGACGCAAAGAGTCAGACACAAATAAGCGACTGAACTGAATTGAACTGAAGATCAAAGATGGTACTATAATATCCTGAATTTGATCAATATAGGTAGACAATCCAGATCCAACAAAGTCACCACCTCAGTAATCCCTTGTAGTATGTAATTCAAGTTAATATCTTGTCTAAGGCAGAATACTGCTGGTCCACTAAACACCTAAGATTACTAGAACAAGAATGACTGCTCCACATTAATTGTGTTATTCACAATTTTCCCTGGAATTAATATGCAAAGAATAGGGACATGATATTTCTTGACTTGCTATAAAAATAACTTCTACTTAAAAGATAATTTTACTTATGGAGCCAAATTTATGAAAACATCAATCACCTTAAAGTCTCGATTACCACAGAGAGTTGTATATAAATTATGTTCATACCTCAGGGGCAGTTTACAAGAAACTCAGAATGTATCTCTTAGAAAAGGGCTTCTCAAACTAACTGAGGCAAAGGAACAACTTTTTCATTTCCAATCTGACAAAAACCAATACTTCTCTAAAATAAAAAGAAGTCAAAGACATATAGATGGCCAACAGGCACAGGAAAAGATGCTCAACATCTCTAATTATTAGAGAAATACAAATCAAAACTACAATGAGGTATCACTTCACATGAGCCAGAATGGCCTTCATTAAAAAGTCTACAAATAAAATGCTGGAGAAGATATGGAGAAAAGGGACCCCTCCTATGTTGTTGGTGGCAATATAAATTGGTGTATCCATCGTGAAAAAAACAGTATAGAGGTTCCTCAGAACAATAAAAACAGAGTTGCCACAGGATGCAGCAATCCCAAGCCTGGGCATGTATCCAGACAAAGCTGTAATTTAAAAATATAGATGGTTCCCTGTGTATTCACAGCAGCACTATTCACATAGAAACAGCCTAAATGCCCATCAACAATAAATGGATAAAGAAAATGAGGTATATATATGCAGTGGAACATTCAGCCATAAAAAATAATAATGTCATTTGCACAACATGGATAGACCTAAAGGCTATCATATTAAGTGAAGTAGAAAGAAGAAAACAAATACTATATGTTATCATTTATATACAGAATCTAAAATATGACACAAATGAACTTATCTACATAAAAGAAACAGATTCATAGAGAAGACACTCATGGTTGCCAAGAAGGATGGGGCTGGAGGACAGATGAATTGGAAGGCTGGGGTGACCAAATGCAAACTATTATATATAGAATGAATACACAACAAAGCCTACTTACTGTGTAGCACAGGGAACTAAATAAAATATCCTATGATAAATCATAATGGAAAGAAAATGCAAATGAATGTATGTATTATATATATGTATATATAAAACTGAATCATTCTTTGTAGAGCAGAAATCAATGCAACATTATAAATCAACTATACTTCAATAAAATAAATTAAAAAAATAAGTCACCGGAAAAGAAAAAGATAAAAAAGTTATAGGCCCTTGTTGTGGCAATATCACATTGTTAGAGAAGTTTCTAAAGATTTATTTTGATTTCTGTTTTTACTTTATTTAAGACGGGTAACATCGAGACCATAGACCACTCCTTGCAAAGCAATGTTACAGAGAGTACTTACTACATGTTTATAGATATATGTAGCAACAAACGCTAAATTCATACTAAGAATGGTTTAAATTACCTCTTCCTATAAGAACTCCAATTTTTGAGTCTAATTTTTCCCCTGGGTCACAACTTCTTGTCACTAATTTGAGAACTGGAAGAAAAGGTCTGACATCACAAAGTCTTCTTGTTTCATCCTCAAGCTCCTCATATACAGCAGTTTGATTCACACATGCAAACATATAGGAGTCGATTTCCATAAGGAGGTTAAACATTGGGTAATTGGTAACTTGTTTCCATAACATCTGCAGAAAAAAAAAAGACATTTCATGAAATGGAAATACCTGCTCAAATGTACAAAGACATATCTACAAGGATGCTTACTGTACCACTTGTTGGAAAATTCAAAACCTGAGGACAAGCCAAATGTTTAACAATATGAATGTTTGGTTAAATGAATTACAGAATATTACAGAACTATGAAAATAAGAAAGAAAAACATGGTAATGTGGAAAGTATAAAAAGGTAAATCACAGTTGGTTTCTTAATAGCAAATTGGAAGAGAATACAAATAGTCTTAACCCACTTTTGTAAAATAACATAATGGTATAATTTTAAAAATACATTTATAAAAATGAAAGTATTAAAAGTATGTATCTATGAAGAGCAAGAATCAATGAAGACTTTCATATTTATCATTCTTGTAAACATAATAACTTCTAATACAAGAAGAACATTTAAAGTGTATATCATCTATCACCTTCACACAAAATTTACATTATTTCTGTCCTGAATTCTTTTCTATTCACCAGAGTTATCTCCATTAACTAGGATTTCCCTGTCACGAAGAGCACAATCAATCTCTCATCATGTCTCCTGAACTCTCCTAAATGAGATTGTATAAAAGAAGGTCACTATACAAATACAAGGTGGATTACATATTTAATTGCAACCAGGACAAAAGCCAACAGCTGAAAAATGAAAATGATGGCCAAACTTCAGATTCAGGTACATAAAACAGAAAAACTCAAGGCTAGGCAAAAAGAAAGAAAGAAAAAATAGGTAAATTGGATTTCATCAAAATTTAAAACTTTTCGGTATCAAAGGACACTATTTTGAGAATAAAAAGCCAACCCACAGAATAGAAAGAAGAAATAGAAAGAAGAAAATATTTTCAAAATATATATTTCACAAGAGATTACCATCCAGTATCCATAAAGAGCTCTCATGACTCAACAACAAAAAAAACAACTTAATTAAAAAATGTGCAATGGTACTGAACAAAAAATTCTAAAAATAGTCCACAAGAAAATGAAGAACGTGACATTATTAGCCATTAAGGAAATGGAAATAAAAATTTAAATGAGATACCACTTCACAACCAGAAGAATGGTTATTATTTTTTAAAAAAGGAAAATAACAAGTTCTGGCCAACATTTTGAGAAACTGGAACCCTTGTGCATTGCTGATGGGAATGTAAAATGGTACAGCCACTATAAAAAAAAGTTTGGCAGTTTCTTAAAAAGTTAAAACAGAACTACCATATGATCCAACATATGGACAACAAGGATTCATACTGAAACTTAAACATCAACGTTCAGAACAGCATTATTCTCAATAGCTACAAGTTGATTATAGCCAAAATGTCCAACAAAAGATGAATGAATAAACAAAATGTGGTATATCCATACAATAATATTCAGTGTTAAAAAGGAAAGAAATTGGGATACATATTACAACACGAATGAAATTAAAAATACTATGGCTAAGTGAAAAAAGTGAGACACAAGGCTGACTATATTGTGTGATTCCACTTACATGAGGTAGCTAGAATAAATACTAGAATGGAGATTACCAGGCGTTAGGGGTACATAAGTTTATTGTTTAGTAAGTACACAGTCTGTGTTTAGGATAATGAAAAGTGCTAGAAATGGATAATGGTAATGGATTGGACAACACTGTGAATATACTTAATATCAAGAAATTATGTGCCTAAAAATGACTCTGATGAATTTTAATTTTATTTTACAACAATATATTTTTTTTAAATGAGCAGGGTTTCAGTAGTTAATTAAGCTTCAGCTATAGCCACGGTCATCCATACCTGCCACTGGTGACTACAAAAGAAAGTGTACTCTCTGCACCTGTAAAGTGCCTAAAACAATTTTTAATTTTTTTTTCACTTCAGGGATCATGCAGCTCTAGAATTTTATGGCTCCCTAATGAAGAAGCTTGGAAAACAGTTGAGAGGCTCTTCCAACTCTAGTACTTTGTCATAATATTTTTTTCTTAAAAGGATCACAGTCCTCTACAAGGATTCCATATTGGGTTCAGCTATTTGAAATACATTAAAGAGAACGTTTAGAAACATAACTTCACTTATAAGTCACAGTCGTTACAAATCAAACAGCACCCACCAATTCACTTGAAAAAAATCAACCAACAAAACAGGCAAGCCTTGTTATATGAAAGAATTTGCATTCAAGTGAGGACATACCATTCATTATGGGGGTGGGGAGGCAGAATCTAGTAAACAGCAGAAAACCTTTTCTTCCCCCAGAGTGACTATGAAAACTAGTGGGGATGGGGACAGAAGATGGGGAACAGAAAGGGAAGGAAAAGGAGAGAAGAAAAAACAAACCAAAAGTCATATTTTTTAAAAAGTGACAAATACAAAGACAGTAAGTACAAAGACCTTACCTTAAAACACTCTCTGATAATGTCAAATTCCTTTTGATAAGCTGAACAAATCTTTCAAACGAGCTGACATAAGCTAGTGTGTCTTAATTCAGGTATCACACATGGATTTTTTTTTTAATTAAAAGTAAGTGGGAGTAAGAATGAATACGTTTACACACACACACACACACACACACACCTAAATGGAATTGAAAGTGGCTCAGGCGAGTCCGACTCTTTGGGACCCCAAGACTGTACCGTCCATGGAATTCTCTAGCCCAGAATATTGGAGTGCAAAGCCTTTCCCTTCTTCAAGGGATCTTCCCAACCCAGGGATCAAACCCTCCGGCATTGCAGGCAGATTCTTTACCCGCTGAGCCACAAAGAAAGCCCAAGAATACTAGAGTGGGTAGCCTATCCTTTCTCCAGTGGATGTTCCCAACCCAGGAATTGAACCAGGCTCTCCTCCATTGCATTCTTTACCAACTGGGCTATCAGGGAAGCCATTTGTGTCTGTGCATGTGTCTGTGTGTGCGTCTATAAACATATAAACCAAAAAGAAGATCCAAGACAAAATAGGGATTGAAATCTTTAAAATATAATAACTCATAAACTTCTCTTAAATTCACCATACGATTTACATTAATAACATTCTAAAATGGAGGAATATATCCCCCAAGTGATAAAGTAAGTAAGCTAGGTTTACAGAAAGCTCACCTAGTAACATACCTGCTTAATACAGGAAATGATAGCTTCACGAGGAACCTCCAACTGGATATAAATCCCAGTGGGCAAAAGGAAATCCACGGGTATGGAGCCATCAGACGCTATCTGTGAGTCCACTGCCCAGATGTCAAGGATGTCTGCCATAGCAGGAGGCATCATGAAGTAGAAGCACATTCATAACCACGGGGCTCTAGAAATCAGTAGGTAAAACTCAGTGAATTAATAAGCCAGATTTTACACAAAAACGTGATAAAGCCCAGCAATCCATAATTAGTCCTTGGATTTCAATACAACCAACAATGTAACAGGAGGCCAATTAAATTAAGCAAGACTAAGCCATATTACTTAACATACTTTTGGATATCACTACATGAATTATGTATATGCACCATACTGACTCAAATTCAACATAACTATATGACATGTAAAAGATGAAAGGTTTAAGAAGTACAGGGTCCTGAGAAATTCAGTTAATGACCACTCAACAGAGGATTCTCTCCAGAGAATCCTAGAGGACTGATACTGGATTCTTCAGCCAAGTTTTTCTTGGCAAACTCCATGAAAAGTGGGAATCAAGAGAGCTTTCTTTCAAAAAGAATTTTCTGTCAATCGAGGTGAGAAACAAAATGTCATGAACTTCGATCCATGACCCCTCATCAAAGTATTAAAAAAATCAAATTCCACAAACCAGCTGGCAAGGCCTTTTGCCCTATGACTCTGACCTGTTTTTCTTTGCTTCTCCAACAATTCCACAGTCCAGGCTCTTATGCCACAAGTTTTGCCTCCTGCTGCTAGACCTGTGTTCACAGACATGTTGACACTCCCCTTACCAAACCAGTATTCCAACAAATGAACCCTCCAAGTGGGCCATTTAAGTCTCATTTGTTTTAAGTGCTTCCTTCAAGAAAGCAAAACAATAATCCTAAGAAGAACATGGGCAATAAAGTTAAAAAAAGAAAAAAAAGAAAAAGGCTCAAATCTCATTTATTAAAAACATCCAAATCTTGTGTCAAAAGATACAAGACCCAATTTACAGCATTGGGGAATCAAAACCAATAATGACATCCATGGATTGAAACATGTCAAATATATACAAATGTGAGACAATAATAATAGAAAAAAGCCCTTTACTGGTCAACTTTGAAGGCTGCTTTGAAACGATCTGGGAAATTAAAATATGAATTAAATATTAGATGACTTTAAGGAACCTTCATTTTTTTGAGGTATAATAATAGAATGTTATGTTTCTAAACATCAGTCTTTAGCACTCAGAGATGCATAATAAAGTATACATATAATAAAATGAAACTATCCTTGGCATGTGCTTTAGATTATTCCATTTTTTATAAAGTGAAAGGGCAGCTGATTTCAACAATGACAAAAAGGTAATCTGATGAGAAAAAGGGTAGTCACTTGAACAAATGGTGTTTCAACTAATTATTCTAGTTTCGAATACCTAGACATCCATAAGCTAAGAAAATGAAGCTCAATCCACACCTTATACCACTCATAATGGACTGTAGGTCTAAATGTAAAAACTGAAACTGTAAAACCTCTAGAAGAAAACACAGAGAAAATATTGTGTTCTTGGATTAGGCAAACAGTTCTTAAATATGCCACCACAGGCACAATTCACAAAATAAAAGATTAATAAAATCAACATCACCAAAACTAAAACCTTCTGCCCTTAAGGATGACACTGTTTATAACATAAAAAGACAAGCCACAGTATGAAGACAATGCTTGCAAACCATATAAAGAACTGGTATCCAGAATACATAAAGAATGCTCAATACACACTCAGAAAAAACTCAATATACACTAAGAAAAAAACTCAGTTTACTTGAATTGGCAAAAGATTTGAACAGAAACTATCAAAGGCGATAGACTGATGGCAAAAAGGCTTAATAACATTAGTCATATAAACTAAAATTATAATGTGATACACACCTCTTACAGGGGCTAAAATTAAAAAGACCAACCATACCAAGTGCAGACAGGGAGAGGAACCGCAACTCTATACACTGCTGATGGGAATGTTAAACAACAGAGCTACTTTGGAAAATAGTTCAGCAGTTTCTTAACACAGGTTTACCATATGATCCAGTCATCCCACTTCTATATATACACCTAAATGATATGAAGGTATATATCCACATAAAAACTTGTACAGTTCATAGTTCAGTTCAGTTCAGTTGCTCAGTCATGTCCAACTCTTTGCGACCCCATGGACCACAGCACACCAGGCCTCCCTGTCCATCACCAACTCCCGGAGTTTACTCAAACTCATGTCCATTGAGTCAGTGATGCCATCCAACCATCTCATCCTCTGTCATCCTCTTCTCCTCCAGTCTTCAATCTTCTCTAGCATCAGAGTCTTTTCAAATGACTCAGTTCTTCACATCAGATGGCCAAAGTACTGGAGTTTCAGCTTTAGCATCAGTCCTTCCAATGAACACTCAGGACTGATCTCCTTTAGGATGGACTGGTTGGATCTCCTTGCAGTCCAAGGGACTCTCAAGAGTCTACTCCAACACCACAGTTCAAAAGCATCAATTCTTCAGCACTCAGCTTTCTTCACAGTCCAACTCTCACATCCATATGTGACTACTAAAAAAACCAAACCTTTGACTAGATGGACATTTGTTGGCAAAGTAAATGTCTCTATTTTTTAATATGCTGTCTAGATTGGTCATAACGCTTCTTCCAAGGAGCAAGCATCTTTCAATTTCCTGGCTACAGTCCCCGTCTACAGTGATTTTGGAGCCCAAAAAAATAAAGTCTGTCACTGTTTACACTGTTTACACTGTCTCCCCACCTATTTGCTATGAAGTGATGGCACTGGATGCCATGATCTTAACTTTTTAAATGTTGGGTTTAAAGCCAACTTTTTCCTCTCATCTTTCATCAATAGGCTCTTTAATTTTCTGCTTTCTGCCATAAGGATGGTGTCATCTGCATATCTGAGGTTATTGATATTTCTCCCAGCAATCCTGGTTCCAGGTTGTGCTTCCTCCAGCCCAGCGTTTCTCATCATGTACTCTGCATATAAGTTAAATAAGCAGGGTGACAATATACAGCCTTGACGGACTCCTTTCCTGATTTGGAACCAGTGTGTTCTCCCAAGTCCAGTTCTAACTGTTGCTTCCTGACCTGCATAAAGATTTCTCAACAGGCAGGTCAGGTGGTCTGGTATTCTCATCTCTTTCAGAAGTTTCCACAGTTGTTGTGATTCACACAAAGGCTTTGGCATAGTCAATAAAGCAGAAGTAGATGCTTTTCTGGAATTCTCTTGCTTTTTTTGATTAGCCAATGAATGTTGGCAATTTGAACTCTGGTTCCTCTGGCTTTTCTAAATCCAACGTGAACATCGGGAAGTTCACAGTTCACATACTGTTGAAGCCTGGCTTGGAGAATTTTGAGCATTACTTTACTAGCCATGTGAAATGAGTGCAATTCTGCAATGTTTGAGCATTCTTTGGCATTGCCTTTCTTTAGGACTCAAATGAAAACTGACCTTCTCCAGTCCTGTGGCCACTGCTGAGTTTTCCAAATTTGCTGGCATATTGGTACTGTTCATAGAAGCCTTATTTAGCTAGCCAAAAGTTGGGGAAAATTCAAATACCCATCAACAAGTGAATGAACATTTTAAAGAGTGGTATATTCATACAAGGGAATGTTACATGGTCAAAAAACAAAAAACAAACAAAACTCCACCATGGACACATGCAACAATATGGATGAATCTCAACATAATTATGCAGAGTGAAAGAAGCCTGACAAAAAAAGAGCACATATGACTCCATTTATATAAAATTCTAGAAAATGTAAATTAGTTTACTGTAACAGATGAGTGCTTTCCTTGTATGGGAGAGGTGCAGGAAGAGGTAAAAGATAAGGATTACAAAGGGACACAAGGAAACTCTTGGGAGTAATGGATATGTTCATTATCTTGTTAGATGATGGTTTCAGGGATATGTACATATGTCAAAATATATCAAATTACACATTTTAAATGTGTGGTTTAAGTCAATTATCCCTCAGTAAGTGTTAGTCGCATGTCCAACTCTGTGCTCCCATGGACTGTAGTTCACCAGGCTCCTCTGTCCATGGAATTCTCCAGGCAAGAAGAATACTGGAGTGGGTTGAAGTTTCCTTCTCTAAATGATCTTCCTGACCCAGGGACGAACCCGGGTCTCCTGCATTGTGCAGGCAGATTCTTTACCATCTGAGCCACCAGGGAAGCCCATACCTCAATAAAGCCGTTTATAAAAGTGAGAGAAATAGACGAAATGAGAGGCAAAACATTGGTACTGACTGAGGTTGGGACATGAGGAGAACACTGTGTTACTTCTCTGATTTTGGATATGTTTGCTATTTTTCATAACAAAAAGGTTTTGTTAAATTCCACCTACACCATTTATCAGTTATGTGAATTTTTATAAGTCACTTAAACTTCTTGAACCTTCAATAACAACAAAAACAAAGATTCATATAAAAATATTTCTCCTGGGAACTGTGACAACTGAAGGAGCTAAAACGGAGTGCCTGACACATTGCAATGACAGCTTTCTCCCTCCCCTCAACATCCTAGCCATGATTGATCCCTCCTTCTTAACTCTTACAAGTCATAGCCTAGATCCAGCACACTGACACTGTGTTAAAGCTTTTGAATTTTTCAGACATGCCAGCCTTGTTTCTGTAGACAGAACAGACAATAATTAAAGACTGTGTTCTAAGAGTTTAATACCTGAGTTGTAAACCTGGCTCCATCACTCACTAATTAAGATGTCTTGGGCAAATCACATTATCATCTTCCTACTTAAATTCCCTTACCTATGAAATGGTGAAAACAAGAGTAACCACATCATATCATAGTTACGAAACTGAGTAAAGAATGCCCAACCATAATAGGCCCAAGGTTTGTTGCTACTTACAATTTATTTTTATTCAAAAAACAAAAGTTCTTTTGAGGTGTGAGTTATATATATTCAACCACTTTGTTTCTCCAAAAGTGATTACACATAGTAGCCATTTGCAATTGTTTAATGAACTTAAGACCAAATACTACTGTTGCTACTCCTACAAT
>NW_027224428.1:0-35270 GCF_023699985.2 Odocoileus virginianus | reverse complement strand
GCCAAGAGAAGAAACTCGAGGACGTCTTGCACCCCAAATTGCCTCGAGATGGGATCTGATTCCCTGGCTTAGACTCAAGACGTAGGCCAACTTTCGACAAGCCCCTCAATCGGAGGCTTCTCTCAGCAATAGGTATGATACAGGGACAGTGAGATTGCTGCCTCAATGGGCATACACACCGAGAAACCCTGACTCGAAAGGAGCCGGGTTTCCTTGCAGTGGCTTGAATACAGTCTAGTCTTTCATCTCACAAGGTGAAGGGATGTCTGCACCACCTGTGGAGTCCCTAGAGAAAGACCTAGGTCCCCGACTCCCTTTCGACGGAATGCCTCACATGCCTCTGACACCTCGAGAGGCACGCAGAGCTCACTGCTTCAAAATTTGACGGAGCCTGACTCCTCTTGAACATTGACAGGAATCCCAGATCCCTGTGGCTACTGGAAAAAGGGACCCTGGTCTCCCGACTCACCTCGAGAAGCGTCCCTTTTGCCCTGCCAAGCCTCGAAGAGACTCCTGAGGTGTCCCTCGTAACTCGACAGGACTCCTGACTTCGTTGAACAAACACGAGGGTTGAAGGGCCATCCCCGCCGTAAATCGAGAATGTACCCCAGGTACCCGCCGCAACTCGAGAAAAACCATGAGACTTCCCCCTCCAAGGGAGATGAGGCCCGATTCCCCTGCACTGCATGCAGAGAAATTCCGTAATCCCCATGAAACATGTCAGGAGCCCCGACTTGCTTGATGGATGTCGAGACAATCCGCAAGAACACTGTCACAAGTAGAGAGAGACCCTGAGGTCACACCAGCATCGCGAAGGAGCTCCATGGGCCCCAAGTCAACTCGAGATGAGGCCCGCTTCCCCTGCATTGACTCCAGAGCCATCCCCCGTTACCCATCAAACACGACCTGTGGCTTGACTCCCTTTAGGCAACTCCAGAGTTTCCCCGAGAACAACGTGCCAAGTCTAGAGGAATACCAAGTTCAGCAGAGCAACTCGAGGAATGCTCCGTGTACCCCAAATTGCCTGCAGATGAGAGCTGATTGCCTGGCTTAGACTCAAGACGTAGGCCAACTTTCCACAAGCCCCTCAAGAGGAGGATTCTCTCAGCAATAGGTATGAGGGAGGGACCCTGAGTTTGCTGCCTCAATGGGCATATACACCGAGAAGCCCTGACTCGAAAGGAGGCCGGGTTTCCTTGCAGTGGCTTGAATACAGTATAGTCATTCATCTCACAAGGTGAAGGGATGTCTGCACCACCTGTGGAGTCCCTAGAGAAAGCCCTAGGTCCCCGACTCCTTTCGACGGAATGCCTCACATGCCTCTGACATCTCGAGAGGCACGCACAGCTCACTGCTTCAAAATTTGACGAAGCCTGACTCCTCTTGAACATTGACAGGAATCCCAGTATCCCTGTGGCTACTAGAAAGGGACCCTGGGTCTCCCGCCTCACCTCGAGAAGCGTCCCTTTGGCCCTGCCAAGCCTCGAAGAGTTTCCTGAGGTGTCCCTCGTAACTCGACAGGAGTCCTGACTTCGCTGAACAAACACGAAGGTTGAAGGGCCATCCCCGCCGTAATTCGAGAATGTACCCCAGGTCCCCGCCGCAACTCGAGAAAAACCATGAGACTTCCACCTCCAAGCGAGATGAGGCCCGATTCCCGTGCACTGCATGCAGAGCAATTCCGTGAGCCCCATGAAACATGTCAGGAGCCTCGACTTGCTTGATGGATGTCGAGAGAGTCCGCAAAAACACTGTCACAAGTAGAGAGGGACCCTGAGGTCACACCAGCATCGCGAAGGTGCTCCATGGGCCCCCGGAAATCAACTCGAGATGAGGCCCGCTTCCCCTGCATTGACTCCAGAGCCATCCGCCCATTCCCCATCAAACACGACCTGAGGCTTGACTCCCTTTAGGCAACTCCAGAGGTTCCCCGGAAAAAGGGGGCCAAGTCTAGAGGACCACCAAGTTCAGCAGAGCACTCGGGGGACGCTCCGTGTACCCCAAATTGCCTCGAGATGAGAGTTGATTCCTGGCTAGACTCAAGACTAGGCCAACTTTCCACAACCCCCCTCAATGGGAGGCTTCTTCAGCAATATTTGAGGAGGGACCCTGAGATTGCTCCCAAATGGCAATACCCGAAAACCCCTGACTCGAAAGGACCCGGGGGTTTCCTTGCAGTGGCTTAAAATACAGCTGTCTTTCATCTCAAAAGGTAAAAGGGGATGTCGCACCCCCTGGGGAGTCCCTGTGAAAGCCCGGGTCCCCGACCCCTTTTCGACGGAATGCCTACATGCCTCTGACCCCTCGAGAGGCACCAGAGCTCACTGCTTCAAAATTTGACGGAGCCTGACTCCTTTTAAACCTTGACAGGAACCAGTATCCCTGTGGCTACAGGAAAGGACCCTGGGTCTCCCGACTCACCTCGAGAAGGCCCCTTTTTTTGCCCTGCCAAGCCTCGAAAGATCCTGAGGTGTTCCTCGAAACTCACAGAGCCCTGACTTCGTTGAACAAACACGGGGTTTAAGGCCTTTTTCCCCCCAATTAAGTCGAGAATGTCCCCCAGGTAGCCGCCGCAATAAAAAAACAGAGAACTTCCCCCTCCAAGCGAGATGAGGCCCGATTCCCACACGCTTTCAGAACAATTCCGTGAGCCCCCGAAACTATCAGGACCCCTCGACTTGCTTGATGGATGTCGAGACAGTCCGAAAAAACACTGTCACAAGTAGAGAGGGACCCTGAGGTCACCCCAGCATCGCGAAGGAGCTCCATGGGCCCCAAAAAATCACTCACTGAGGCCCGCTTCCCCTGCATTGACCCAGACCCCACCCCCCCGTTACCCATCAAACACGACCTAGCCTTGACCCCCTTTGGGGCATCCCCAGAGTTTCCCCGGGGAAAAGGGGCCAAGTCTAGAAGCACCATTCACAGAGAAAACTCGAGGATGCTCCGGTACCCCAAATTGCCTCGGTGGGGCTGATTCCCTGGTTTAGACTCGCTAGGCGAACTTTCCACAAGCCCCTAAAGTGAGGCTTCCCCTCAGCATATGTATAGGGGGGACCCTGAGATTGCTGCCTCAAGGGGGCAAATACAGGGAAGCCCTGACTCGAAGGGGGCCGGGGTTTCCTTGCGGGTGGTTGTACATCTAGTCTTTCATCTCACAAGGTAAAGGGATGCCCTGCACCACCTGTGGAGTCCCAAGAAAGGCTTAGCCCCCCCAAATCCTTTCAAACGAATGCCTCACATGCCCTGACACTGAGAGTCACGCAGATCTCACTGCTTAAAAAATTTGAGGGAGCATACCCCTCCTGAACATTGACAGCAACCCCAAATCAACTCGAGATGGGGCCCGCTTCTCCTGTATTGACTCCAAAGGCCCCCCCCTTCCCCTAAAACACGCCCTGAGGTTTGACCCCCTTAGGCAACCCAAGGGGTTCCCCGAGAAAAGGGGCCAAGCTAGAGAGTACCAAGTTCAGCAGAGCAACTCAGGACTTTCCGGTACCCCAAATTGCCTCGAGTGAGAGCTGATTCCCTGGCTTAGACTCACACGTAGGCCAACTTTCCCCAACCCCTCAAGAGAGCTTCTCTCAGCAAAAGGGATGAGGGGGGACCCCGAATTCTGCCCAATGGGCAATACACAGAGAAGCCCTGATTCGAAAGGAGGGCCCTGTTTCCCTTTCTGGGTTGAATACAGTCTTGTCTTTTTATCTCACAAGGTGAAGGGATGTCTCAATCCCCTGTGGAGGCCCTAGAGAAAGCCCGAGGTAACCGACTCCTTTCGACGGAATGCCTCACATGCCCCTGACACCTCGAGAGGCACGCAGAGCTCACTGCTTCAAAAAATTTTAGGAGCCTGACTCCTTTGAACATTTACAGAACCCCGTATCCCTGTGTCTACTGGGGAAAGGGGGCCATGGGGCTCCCGCCACATCGAGAAGGCCCCTTTTTCCCTACAAGCCTCGAAGAGACCCTGAGTTCCCTCGTAACCTACAGGACTAAATAGTTGTCAAACACGGGGGGTTTGAAGGGCAACCCCCGCCGTAAGTCGAGAATGTACCTCGGCCCCCGCCGCAACTCGAGAAAAAAAATGAGACTTCCCCCCCAAAGCGAGAGGGGGGGCCCCGATTCCCCGCACTGCATGCAGAGCAATTCTGGACCCCCCTGAAAAATGTCAGGAACCTCGACTTGCATGAAGATGTCGGGGCAGTCCGCGAAACACTGTCAAATAAGGGGCCCCTGGGGTCACCCAGCATCGCGAAGGAGCTCCAGGGGCCCCCAAAATAAAATCGAGATGAGGCCCGTTTCCCCTGCATTGACCCCAGAGCCATCCCCTGTTCCCACTAAAACACGACTGAGGCTTGACTCCCTTTGGCAACTCAGAATTTCCCCGGAACAAGGGCCCAAAGTCTAGGGAGCCCCAATTTCAGCAGAGAAACTCGAGGACTGCTTCGTGTACCCCAAATTGCCTCGAGATGGGAGCTGATTCCCTGGCTTAGCCTCAAGACGTAGGCCAACTTTCCACAAGCCCCTCAATCGGAGGCTTCTCTCAGCAATAGGTATGATTGAGGGACACTGAGATTGCTGCCTCAATGGGCATACACACCGAGAAGCCCTGACTCGAAAAGAGTCCGGGTTAACTTGCAGAGACTTGAATACAGTCTAGTCTTTCATCTCACGGGTTTGAAGGGTTGTCTGCACCACTGTGGAGTCCCTAGAAAACACCTAGGCCCCCGACTCCTTTCGACGGAATGCCTCACATGCTCTGACCCCTCGAGAGCACGCACAGCTCACTGCTTAAAAATTTTTGACGGAGCTGACTCCTCTTGAACATTGAGAGGAATCCAAGTATCACTGTGGCTACTGGAAAGGGACCCTGGGTCTCCCGCCTCACCTCGAGAAGCATCCCTTTTGCCCTGCCAAGCCTCGAAGGACTCCTGAGGTGTCCCTCGTACCTCGACAGGAGTCCTGACTTCGTTGAAAAAACACGAGGGTTGAAGGGCCATCCCCGCCGTAACTCGAGAATGTACCCTGGTCCCCGCCTCAACTCGAGAAAAACCATGAGACTTCCACCTCCAAGCGAGATGAGGCCCGATTCCCCTGCACTGCATGCAGAGCAAATCCGTGAGCCCCATGAAACATGTCAGGAGCCTCGACTTGCTTGATGGATGTCGAGACAGTCCGCAAAAACACTGTCACAAGTAGAGAGGACCCTGAGGTCACAGCAGCATGGCGAAGGAGCTCCATGTACCCCAAGTCAACTCGAGATGAGGCCCGCTTCCCTGCATTGACTCCAGAGCCATCCCCCGCCTCGAGATGAGAGCTGATTCCCTGGCTTAGACGCAAGACGTATGCCAACGTTCCACAAGACCCTCAAGAGGAGGCTTCTCTCAGCAATAGGTATGAGGGAGGGACCCTGAGTTTGCTGCCCCAAGTGGCATATACACTAAGAAGCCCTGACTCGAAAGGAGGCCGGGGTTTCCTTTCAGTGGCTTGAATACAGGGTCATCTTTCATCTCACAAGGTGAAGGGATGTCTGAATCCCCTGTGGAGTCCCTAGAGAAAGCCCTAGGCCCCCGACTCCTTTCGACAGAATGCCTCACATGCCTTTGACAACTCGAGAGGCACGCGAGCTCAGTGTTTCAAAATTTTACGGAGCCTGACTCCTTTTGAACATTGACGGGGAACCCCAGTATCCTGTGGCTACGGGAAAAAGGGAACTGGGTCCCCCGACTCACCTCGAAAAGGCCCCTTTTGCCCCTCCCAAGCTCGAAGAGACCCCTGGGGTGTTCCTCGTAACTCGACAGGGGTCCTGACTTCGTTGAAACAAACACGGGGGTTAAAGGGGCCTTCCCCCAATTAAGTCGAGAATGTACCCAGGTAGCCCCCGCAATTTGGAAAAACCCTGAGATTTCCCCCCAAAAGCGAGAGGGGCCCGATTCCCCTCACTGCATGAGAGCAATTTCCCGTGGCCCCCTGAAACAGTCAGGAGCTCGACTTGCTTGATGGATGTCGAGACAGTCCGCAAAAGACTGTACAAAAAGGACGGACCCTGAGGTCACCCCGCATCCGAAGGAGCCCCATGGCCCAAAAATAAATCGACATGAGGCCCGTTTCCCCCTGCATTGACTCCAGACCATCCCCTTTACCCATTAAACACGCCTGAGCCTTGACTCCTTTAGGCAACTCCAGAGTTTCCGGGAGAAAACTTTCCCAATTAGAGGAGCCCCAAATTTCGCGAGTAGCTCGGGACTGCTCCGTGTCCCCAAAAATTGCCTCGAGTGAGAGCTGTTTCCCCGGGCTTATAAAGATAGGCCACTTTCCACAAGCCCTCAGTGGAGGTTCTTAAGAATATTATGGGGGAGGGACCTGAGATTGCTGCCTCAAGGGGGCTTACACGAGAACCCCCTGACTCGAAAAGGGGGGCCGGGTTTCCTGCAGTGGCTTGAATAAGTCTAGTCTTTCAGCTACGGTAAAGGGGATGTCTGCACCCCCTGTGGAGTCCCTAGAGAAAGCCCTAGGTCCCCGACTCCTTTCGACGGAATGCCTCACATGCCTCTGACACCTCGAGAGGCACGCAGAGCTCACTGCTTAAAAATTTGACGAGCTGATCCTCTTGAACATTGACGGGAAATCCCAGTTCCCTGTGTCTATAAAAAGGGACCTGGGTTCCGATCACATCGGGGGGGCGCCCCTTTTGCCGGGAAAAGCCGAAGAGACCCCTGAGGTGCCCCCTGTAACTCTACAGGGGACCTGACTAGTTGAACAAACACGAGGGTTAAAGGGCAATCCCGCCGTAAGCGAGAATGTCCCCCAGGTCCCCCGTAACTCAGAAAGACAATGAGACTTCCCCCCCCAAGCGAGAAGAGGCCGTTTCCCTCACTGCATGCAGAGCAAAATCCCTGACCCCCCAAAAACATTCGGGCCCTCGACTTGCTTGATGGTGTCGGGGACAGTCCTAAAAAACACTGTCACAAGAGAGAGGGAACCGAGGTCACCCCAGATCGCAAGGGAAACTCCAGGGGCACCAAATCAACACGAGATGAGGCGTTCCCCCGATTGACTCCAGAGCCATCCCCCGTTCCCCCATCAAACACGACCTGAGGCTTGACTCCCTTTAGGCAACTCCAGAGGTTCCCCGAGAACAACGGGCCAAGTATAGAGGAGCACCCAGTTCAGCAGAGCAGCTCGAGGACTGCTCCTTGTACCCCAAATTACCTCCAGATGAGAGCTGATTCCCTGGCTTAGACTCAAGACGTATGCCAACTTTCCACAAGCCCCTCAAGAGGAGGCTTTTCTCAGCAATAGGTGTGAGGGAGGGACCCTGAGATTGCTGCCTCAATGGGCATATACACCGGGAAGCCCTGACTCGAAAGGAGGCCGGGTTTCCTTGCAGTGGCTTGAATACAGTCTAGTCTTTCATCTCACAAGGTGAAGGGATGTCTGCAGCACCTGTGGAGTCCCTAGAGAAAGGCTTAGGTCCCCGAATCCTTTCGACGGAATGCCTCACATGCCTCTGACACCTCGAGAGGCACGCAGATCTCACTGCTTCAAAATTTGACGGAGCCTGACTCCTCTTGAACATTGACAGCAATCCCAGTATCCCTGTGGCTACTGGAAAGGGACCCTGGGTCTCCCGACTCACATCGAGAAGCCCCCCATTTGCCCTGCCAAGCCTCGAAGAGACTCCTGAGGTGTCCCTCTTAACCCGACAGGAGTCCAGACTTCGTTGAACAAACACGAGGGTTGATGGGCCATCCCCGCCCTTTGTCGAGAATGTACCACAGGTCCCCGCCGCAACTCGAGAAAAATAAATGAGACTTCCCCCTCCAAGCGAGATGAGGCCCGATTCCCCTGCACTGCATGCAGAGCAATTCCCTGAGGCCCCTGAAACATGTCAGGAGCCTCGACTTGCTTGATGGATGTCGAGACAGTCCTCAAAAACACTGTCACAAGTAGAGAGGGAACCTGAGGTCACACCAGCATCGCGAAGGAGCTCCATGGGCCACAAATCAACTCGAGATGAGGCCCGCTTCCTTTGCATTGACTCCAGAGCCATCCCCCGGTCCCCATCAAACCCGACCTGAGGCTTGACTCCCTTTAGGCAATTAGGGGTTTCCCTGAGAACACGGGCCAAGTCTAGAGGAGCACCAAGTCGCAGAGCACTCAGGACTGCTGTGTACCCAAATTGCCTCGAGATGAGAGTGTTTCCCTGGCTTGACTCAAGACGTAGGAACTTTCCAAAAGCCCACAAGAGGAGGTTTTTTCCCCTTTGGTTGAGGGAGGGCCCCTGGGTTGATGCCTCAATGGGCATATACCCCGAGAAGCCCTCATCGAAAGGAGGCCCGGGGGGTTTTTCCCTTTTGCGTGGCTTAAAATACGGTCTGTCTTTCATTCACAGGTGAAGGGATGTCTGCCCCACCTGTGGAGCCTGGGGGAAAGCCAGGCCCGACTCCTTTCGAAGAATCCCTACATGCCTCTGACACCTCGAGAGGACGCAGAGCTCATGCTTCAAAATTTGACGGGAGCTGGTCCTTGAATATTGAAGGTATCCCAGTACCCTTTGTGGCACTGGAAAGGACCTGGGCCCCCGACTCACCTCGAGAAGCGTCCCTTTTTTTGCCCTGCCAAACCTCGAAGAGCTCTGAGGTGTCCTGAAAACTCGCGAGTCCGACTTCGTTGAAAAAAACACGAGGTTTTAAAGGGCCATCCCCGCCGTAAGTCGAGAATGTCCCCAGGCCCCCCGCAGAAAATCGAGAAAAACCATGAGACTTCCCCCCCCAAAAGCGAAAATTGAGGCCCGTTTCCCCCTGCATGCTGCAGAGAAAATTCCGTGAGCCCTCTGTAACATGTCAGGAGCCTCGTCTTGCTTGATGGATGTCGAGAAGTCCGCAAAAACACTATCACAAGATGAGAGGGACCCTGAGGTCACACCAGCTCGCGAAGGAGCCCCATGGCCCCAAAAAACTCGGAAAAGGCCCGCTTCCCTGCTTGCCCCCGAGCCATCCCCCGTTCCCATCAAAAGGGGACGTGGCTGGATCCCTTTAGGCAACCCCAGAGGTTCCCCGAGAAACAAGGGGCCCAAGTCTAGGGAGTACCAAGTTCAGCAGGCAACTCGAGGATGCCCGTGTACCCAAATTTCCCCTCGGAGGAGCTGTTTCCCTGGCTTGACTGAAGAGTGGGCCCAACTTTCCCAACCCCCTAAGGGAGGTTCTCTCAGCAATAGGTTGAGGGAGGGCCCCTGAGTTGCTGCCTCAAATGGGCATATCCCCGAGAAGCCCGATCAAAAAGGAGGCCGGGTTTCCTTGCAGTGGCTTGAATACAGTCTAGTCTTTCATCTCACAAGGTGCAGGGATGTCTGCACCACCTGTGGGGTCCCTAGAGAGAGCCCTAGTTCCCGATCCTTTCGACGGAATCCCTACATGCCTCTGACACTGGAGGAGCGAGTACTGCTTCAAAATTTGGGAGCCTGACCCCTCTTGAAATTGCAGGAATCCCAGTACCCCGTGGCTACGGGAAAAGGGACCCGGGGGTCTCCCGACTCACTTCGAGAAGCGCCCTTTTTTTCCCCTGAAAGCCTGAAGGACCCCTGGGTGCCCCCTGTAATCGACAGGAGTCCTGCTTCGTTAAACAAAACGAGGGTTGAAGTGCCACCCCCGCGGTAAGCGAGAATGTCCCCCACGTCCCCGGTAACTCAAAGAAAAACCCATGAGATTCCCCTCCAAGCGGATGAGGCCCGTTCCCCCTGCACTGCATGGGCAATTCCCTTTGAGCACCCTAAACATGTCGGCCTCGACTTGCTTGATGGTTTTCGAAAACAGCCCGAAAAAAGCCTGTCACAAATAGAGGGGGCCCCTGAGGTCACCCCAGGATTGCGAAGGAGCTCCTTTTCCCCAAATAACTGAGATGAGGCCCGTTCCCCCTGTTTGACCCCAGAGCCATCCCGATCCACATCAAACACGACTTGGGGCCCCTGATCCTTTAGGCAACTCCAGAGGTTCCCGGAAAAACGGGCCAAGTCTAGGGGAAAATCCCAAATTTCAGCAGAGCAACTCGAGCAATGCTCCGAGTACCCCAAATTGCCTCGGAGATGAGAGCTGATTCCCTGGCTTAGACTCAAGAGTAGGCCAAATTTCCACAAGCCCCACAAGAGTGTCCCTAGAGAAAAACCCTAGGTCCCCCATCTTTCGAGGAATGCCTCAATGCCCCTGACACCTCGAGAGGCACGCAGGTCATGCTTCAAAATTTGACAGAGCCCCGACTCCTCTTGAAAATTGACAGGAATACCCGTATCCCTGTGGCTATGGAAAGGGACCCCGGGTCTCCGACTCACCCCGAGAAGCGCCCCCCTTTTCCGCCAAGCCTCGAAGGATCCCGAGGTGTCCCTGTAACTGATAGGAGGGGCCCGACTTCTTGAAAAAAAACGAGGGTTGAAGGGCCTACCCCCCGTAAAATCGGGAATATCCCAGGTCCCCCGCAACTCGAGAAAAACCATGAGACTTCCCCCCCAAAGCGAGATGAGGCCCGATTCCCTGCACTGCATGCAGAGCAATTCCGTGAGCCCCCTGAAACATGTCAGGAGCCTCGACTTGCTTGATGGATGTCGAGACAGTACGCAAAAACACTGTCACAAGTAGAGAGGGACCCTGAGGTCGACACCAGCATCGCGAAGGAGCTCCATGGGCCCCAAATCAACTCGAGATGAGGCCCGCTTCCCCTGCATTGACTCCAGAGCCATCCCCGTTCCCCATCAAACACGACTGGGCTTGACTCCCTTTAGGCAACTCCAGAGGTTCCCCTCCTGAGAAAACGGGCAAAGTTAGAGGAGTACCAAGTCAGCACAGCAACTCGAGGAACGCTCCGTGTACCCCAAATCGTCTCGAGATGAAAGCTTATTCCGTGGCTTAGAGTCAAGACGTATGCCAACTTTCTACAAGCCCCTCAAGAGGAGGCTTCTCTCAGCAATAGGTATGAGGGAGGGTCCCTGAGATTGCTGCCTCAATGGGCATATACACCGAGAAGCCCTGACTCGAAAGGAGGCCGGGTTTCCTTGCAGTGGCTTGAATACAGTCTAGTCTTTCATCTCACAAGGTGAAGGTATGTCTGCACCCCTGTGGAGTCCCTAGAGACAGTACTAGGTCCCCGACTCCTTTCGAGGAATGCCTCACATGCCTTTGACACTTCGAGAGGCACGAGAGTCACTGCTTCAAATTGAGGAGCTGGAATCTCTTGAACATTGACAGGAATCCCAGTATCCTGTGGCTATGGAAATGGGACCCTGGGTCTCCCGACTCACCTCGAGAAGCGTCCTTTTGCCCCTTGCCAAAACATCGAAGGATAGACTCATAGAGGTGGTCCTCGTAACTCGACAGGAGTCTGGATTCATAGAACAAACACGAGGGTTGAAGGGCATCCCCCCTAGGTCGGAGAATGTAGCCCCAGGTCACCGCCGCAACTCGAGAAAAACATGAGACTTTCCCCTCAAAGCGAGATAAGGCCCGATTCCCCTGCACTGAATGCCGAGCAATTCTGTGAGCCCCTGAAACAATGTCGGAGCTCGACTTGTTGATGGATGACGAGACAGTCCGCAAAAACACTGTCACAAGTAGAGAGGGCAGCCCTGAGGTCACCATCAGCATCGCGAAGGAGCTCCCATGGCCCCCAAATCAACTCGAGATGAGGCCCGCTTGCCCTGCATTGACTCCAGCGCCATGCCCCGTTCCCCATCAAACACGACCAGTGGCTTGAGTCCCTTAGGGAACTCCAGAGGTTCCCCAGAAAAAGGGGCCAAGTCTAGGAGGAACACCAAGTTCAGCAGCAGCAACTCAGAGGTCTATTCGGTGTACCCCAAAATTGCTCGAGTTAGAGTGATTCCCTGGCTAAGACTCAGACGTAGGCCACCTTGCACAAGCCCCTGATGACGAGGGCTTCTCTCAGCATATGTGGTGGTTATGAGGAGGGACCCTGAGATTGCTGCTCAATGGGCATATACACGAGACCTCTGACTCGAAAGGAGGACTGGGTTTCCTTGCGTGCTTGAATACAAGTCTGGTCTTTCATTCAGATGTGAAGTGGATGTCTACACCCTGTGGAGTCCCTAGAGATAGCGCTCGGTCCGCGACTCCTTTCGACGGAGAATCCCTACATGCCTTCTGACACCTCGGAGGCCGCAGAGCTCACTGCTTCAAAATTTGACGGAAGCCCTGACTCCTCTTGACATTGACAGGAATCAAAGTATCCCTGTGGGCTACTGGAAAGGGACCTGGTTTATCCCGACCACCTCGAGAAGCGTCCCTTTTGCCCTGCCAAGCCGAAGAGACTCTGAGGTGTCCTTCGTACTCGACAGGAGTCCTGACTTCGCGGAACAAACACGAGGGTTAAAGGGCCATCCCCGCCCTAACTCGAGAATGTACCCAAGGTACCCGACGCAACTAGAGAAAACCATGAGACTTCCCCATCCAAGAGAGATGAGGCCCGATTCCCCATGAGGCCCGTTCCCCTGCATTGACTACAGAGCATCCCTTCATTCCCCATTCAAACACGACCTGAGGCTTTGGACTCCCTTTAGGCAACTCACGAGGTTCCCGAGGACAACGGGCCAAGTCTAGAGGAGCACCAAGTTCAGCGGAGCAACTCAAGGAGTGCTCCGTGTATCCCAAATTTCCTCGAGATGAGAGCTGATTCTGGCTTGATCACGTCTCGTAGGCCAACCTTTTCCACAAGCTCCTCAAGAGGAGGATTCTCTGAGCAACAGGTATGTGGGAGGGACCCTGATTTTGCTGCCTCAAGTGGAATCTACACTGAGAAGCCCTGACTCGAAAGGAGGCCGGGGTTTCTTGCAGTGGCCTGAATACAGGCTCCTCTTTCTTCTCACAAGGTGAACGGATTTCTGATACCCTGTGGAGTCCTTAGAGAAAGCCCTAGGTCCCCGAACTCCTTTCGACAGAATGCCTCACAAGCCTCTGACACCTCGGAGCACGCAGAGCTACTGCTTCAAAATTTGGACAGAGCCTGAATCCTCTTGACATTGACAGGGCAATCCCAGTATCCCTGTGTCTACTGGAAAGGGACCCTGGGACTCCCAAACTCAACTCGAGAAACGTCCCTTTTGCTCTGCCAAACCTCGAAGAGATTCCTGAGGTATCCCTCGTACTCGCAGTATGTCCATGACTTGTTGACAAACCGAGGGTTGAAGGGTCATCCCAGCTGTAAGTCGAGAATGTACCCCAGGTCCCCGCCGCTACTCGAGAAAAACCATGAGACTTACCTCTCCAAGCGAGATGAGGCCCGAATCCCTGCAGTGCATGCAGAGCAATTCCGTCAGCACAAAGAAACATGTCAGGAGCCTCGACTTGCTGGATGGATGTCGAGACAGTCCGCAAAACACTGTCACAAGTAAGGGACACTGAGGTCAACCAGGCATCGGCGAAGGGCTCATGGCCCAAATCAATCGAAGATAAGGCCGCTTTCCCCTGCATTGACTCCAGGAGCGATCCCCGTTCCCCATCAAAACGGATCCTGTGCTTGACTCCTTTAGGCAACTCCAGAGGTCCCCGAGAACAACGTGCCAAGTCTAGAGGAATACCAAATTCAGCAGAGCAACTCGAGGAGGACTTGCTCCCGTGTACCCCAATTTGCCTAGAGATGAGAGCTGATTGCCTGACTTAGACTCAAGACGTATGCCAATTTCCAACAAGCCCCTCAAGTGGAGGCTTCTCTCAGGCAATAGTTATGAGGAGGGACCTGAGTGCTGCCTCTATGGGCATATACACCGGAGAAGCCCTGATCGAAAGGAGGCCGGGTTTCCTTGCAGTGTCTTCAATACAGTCTAGTCTTTCATCTCACAAGGTGAAGGGATGTCTGCACCACCTGTGGAGTCCCTAGAGAAAGCCCTAGGTCCCCGACTCCTTTCGACGGAATGCCTCACATGCCTCTGACACTCGTGAGGCACGCAGAGCTCACTGCTTCAAAATTTGTGGCCTGACTCCTCTTGTACATTGAGAGGAATCCCAATATTTCTGTGGCTACTGGAAAGGGACCCTGTGTCTCCCGCCTCACCTCGAGAAGCGTCCCTTTTGCCTGCCAAGCCTCGCAGAGATTCCTGAGGTGTCCCTCGGTAACTCGACAGGAGTCCTGACGATCGAGATGAGGCACCGCTTGCCCTGCATATTGGACTCCAGAGCCTTTCCGCGTTTCCCATCAAACAGACTGATGGCTTGACTCCCTTCAGGCGAACTCAGTGGTTCCCGTGAACACTGGGCAAAAGAAGTCTAAGGAACACCAAGGGCTTCAGCCACAGAAGCAACTCGAGGTCTTATTCCGTGTACACCCAAATTGCTCGAGATAGAGCTGATTCCCTGGCTAAGACTCATGACGTAGGCCACCTTGCCACAAGCCCTGAAGACGAGGCTTCTCTCAGCAATGCGGTATTAGGGAGGGACCCTGAGATTGCTGCATATTGGGCATATACACCGAGAACCTCTGACTCGAAAGGAGGCTGGGTTTCCTTGCAGTGGCTTGAATACAGTCTAGTCTTTCATCTCAGAATGTGAAGGGATGTCTACACCACCTGTGGAGTCCCTAGAGATAGCGCTCGGTCCGCGACTCCTTTCGACGGAATCCCTCACATGCCTCTGACACTTCGAGAGGCACGACAGGAGGCCTCACATGCTTCAAAATTTGACGGAGTGCTCCTCTTGAACATTTGGAACAGGAATCCAGGATCCCTGTGGCTAATGTAAAGGGACCCTGGGTCTCCCACCTTACCTCGAGAAGCGTCCCTTTTGCCTGCCAAGCCGAAGCGAGCTCCATGGGCCCCAAATCACTTCGAGATGAGGCCTGCTTCCCCTGCATTGACTCCAGAGTCATACCACCGTTCCCCATCAAACACGACTGAGGCTTGACTCCCTTTAGGCAACTCCAGAGGTTCCCCGAGGACAACGGGCCAAGTCTAGAGGAGTACCAAGTTCAGCAGAGCAACTCGAGGACTGCTCCGTGTACCCCAAATTGCCTCGAGATGAGAGCTGATTCCCTGGCTTAGACTCAAGACGTAGGCCACCTTTCCACAAGCCCCTCAAGAGGAGGCTTCTCTCAGCAATAGGTATTAGAGGGAGGGACCCTGAGATTGCTGCCTCAATGGGCATATACACCGAGAAGCCCTGACTCGAAAGGAGGCCGGGTTTCCTTGCAGTGGCTTGAATACAGTCTAGTCTTTCATCTCACAAGGTGAGAGGATGTCTGCACCACCTGTGGAGTCCCTAGAGAAAGCCCTAGGTCCCCGACTCTTTTCGACGGAATGCCTCACATGCCTCTGACACCCTCGAGAGGCACGCAGAGCTCACTGCTTCAAAATTTGACGGAGCCTGACTCCTCTTGAACATTGACATGAATCCCAGTATCCCTGTGGCTACTGGAAAGGGACCCTGGGTCTCCCAAAGCACACCTTCGGAAGCGCCCCTTTTGCTCTGCCAAACCTCGAGAGGATCCTGAGGTTTTCCCTCGTACTCGTCGGAGTCACTGGACTTCGTTTGAACAAACACGAGTGTTGAAGGGCCATCCCCGCCGTAAACTCGAGAATATACCCCAGGTCCCCGCCGCAACTCGAGAAAAACCATGAGACTTCCCCCTCAAAGCGAGATGAGGCCCGATTCCCCTGCACTGCATGCAGAGCAATCCCGTGATCCCCATGAAACATGTAAGGAGCCTCGACTTGCTTGATGGATCTCGAGACAGTCCACAAGAACACTGTCACAAGTAGAGAGGGACCCTGAGGGTCCACAACCTGCTAATCGCCGAAGGAGCTCATGGCCAAATTCAACTCGAGTGTTTAAGGCCCGGCTTCTCCCATGCATTGACTCCAGATGCGATCCCCCGTTCCCCATCAAACACGACCTGAGGCTGGACTTCCTTTAGGCACTCCAGAGGTTTCCCGAGAACAACGGGCCAAGTCTAGAGGAATACCAAGTTCAGCAAAGCAACTCGAGGACTGCTCCGTGTAACCCAAATTGCCTCGAGATGAGAGCTGATTCCCTGGCTTAGACTCAAGACGTAGGCCAACTTTCCACAAGCCCCTCTAGTCCTTTCGACGGTATGCCTCACATGCCGCTGACACCTCGAGAGCTGACACCGCAGAGCTCACTGCTTCAAATTTGACGGAGCCTGACTCCTCTTGAACATTGACAGGAATCCCAGTATCCATGTGGCTACTGGAAAGGGACCCTGGGTCTCCCGACTCACCTCGAGAAGCGTCCCTTTTGCCCTGCCAAGCCTCGAAGAGACTCCTGAGGTGTCCCTCGTAACTCGACAGGAGTCCTGACTTCGTTGAACAAACACGAGGGTTGAAGGGACATCCCCGCCGTAAGTCGAGAATGTACCCCAGGTTCACCGCCGCAAACTCGAGAAAAAAACATGAGATTCCCCTCCAAGCGAGATGAGGCCCGAATCCCTGCAGTGCATGCAGAGCAATTCTGTGAGCCCCATGAAACATGGTCAGGAGCCTCGACTTGCTTGGAATGGATGATGAGACAGTCCGCAAAAAACACTGTCCACAGTAGGAAGAGGGACCCCTGAGGTGCGAAGGAGCTCCATGGGCCCCAAATCAACTCGAGATGAGGTCCGATTCCCCTTCCTTGGCTCCAGAGCCATCCCGCGTTCCCCATCAAACACGACCTGTGGCTTGACTCCCTTTAGGCAACTCCAGAGGTTCCCGGAGAACAACGGGCCAAATGTCCCTAGAGATAGCGCTCGGTCCGGACTCCTTTTCGACGGAAATCCTCACATGCCTCTGACACCTCGAGAGGCACGGCAGAGCTCATGCTTCAAAATTTGAAACGGAGCCTGACTCCTCTTGAACATTGAACAGGAATCCCAGTTATCCCGGGGGGCTAATGGCAAGGGACCCTGGGTCTCCCGATCACCTGAGAAGCGTCCCTTTTGCCCTATCAAGCCTCAAAGAAACTCCTGAGGTGTCCCTCGTAACTCGACAGGAGTCCTGACTTCGATGAACAAACACGAGGGTTTGCATAGGGCCATCCCCGCAGTTAAATGTTTAGTCGAGAGATGTTACCCCAGTCCACCGCTGCATCTCGAGAAATCGAAAAAAGAAAAACTCATGTGATCTTCCCCATACAGCGAGATATGAGGGCCGGATTCCCCTGCTTTGTATGCAGAGCAATTTCCTTGAGCCCTCTGAAATTGTTAGCAGGTGCCTCGACTTGTTGATGGATGTCGGACAGTCCGGCAAAAAACACTGTACAAGCTAGAGAGGGACCCTGAGGTTCACACCGCATCGCGAAGCAGCTCCATCGGGTCCCCAAATCAATTCGAGATGAGGCCGCGCTTCCCTGCAATTTGACTACAGCGCCATCCTTCACTTCCCCATCAAACACGACCTGAGGCTTGATGACTCCCTTTAGGGCAACTTCCAGAGGTTCCCCGAGCCGTAATTGGAGAGGACAACGGGGCCTATAAGAGGTTCTAGAGGAGCACCCAAGTTAGCGGGCAACTAGAGGAGTGTCGCGTGTATCCTAAATGTTCCTCGAGATGGAGTGATTCCCTGGCTTAGACTCACGTCGTTGGCCAAATAAATCTTTCAACAAGCCCCTCAAAGGTGGCTTCTACTCAGCAATAGGTAATGAGGGAGTTGAGACCGTGAGATTGCTGCTCAATGGGATATACACGAGAAAACCCTGACTCGAAAGGAGGCCGGGGTTTCTTGCAGTGGCCTGAATACAGTCTAGTCTTTCATCTCACAAGGTGAAGGGATGTCTGCACCACCTGTGGAGTCCCTAGAGAAAGCCCTAGGTCCCCGACTCTTTTCGACGGAATATCTCACCAAGACTCTGGACACCTCGAGAGGCACGCAGAGCTCACTGCTTCAAAATTTGACAGAGCCTGACTCCTCTTGAACATTGACAGGAATCCCAGTATCCCTGTGTCTACTGGAAAGGGACCCTGGGTCTCCCGACTCACCTCGAGAAGCGTCCCTTTTGCCCTGCCAAGCCTCGAAGAGACTCCTGAGGTATCCCTCGTAACTCGACAGGAGTCCTGACTTCGTTGAACAAACACGAGGGTTGAAGGGCCATCCCCGCCGTAAGTCGACCCGTTCCCCATCAAACACGACCTGAGGCTTGACTCCCTTTAGGCAACTCCAGATGTTCCCAAGAACAACGGGCAAGGGTTCTAGAGGAGCCCCCCAACCCCCAAGAATATGCATAGCAACTCGAGGATGCTCGTGTACCCCAAATTGCTCGAGGATGAGAGCTGATCCTGGCCCTAGATCAAGAGGGGAAGGCCAACTTTCCACAAGCCCCACAAGAGGAGGGCTTCTCTCAGCCAATACATATGAGGGAGGGACTGAGATTGCTCCCTCAATGGGGCATATACACGAGTAGCCCTGACTCGAAAGGAGGCCGGGTTTTCCTTGCAGTGGCTTACATTACAGTCTAGTCTTTCATCTCACAAGGTGTAAAGGGATGTCTTGCACCACCTGTGGAGTCCCTAGGAAAGCTCCGAGTCCCTGACTCCTTTCGCCGGAATGGCCTCAATGCCTCTGACAACCTCGGATGTAAAGCAGAGACTCAACTGCTTTCAAAATTTGACGGAGCCTGACTCCTCTTGAACATTGACAGGAATCCCAGTATCCCTGTGGCTACTGGAAAGGGACCCTGGGTCTCCCGACTCACCACGAGAAGCGTCCCTTTTGCCCTGCCAAGCCTCGAAGAGACCAAGCCTCGAAGAGACTCCTGAGGTGTCCCTCGTAACTCGACAGTCCTGACTTCGACTTCGTTGAACAAACACGAGGGTTGAAGGGCCATCCCCGCCGTAAGTCGAGAATGTACCCCAGGTCCCCGCCGCAACTCGAGAAAAACCATGAGACTTCCCCCTCCAAGCGAGATGAGGCCCGATTCCCCTGCACTGCATGCAGAGCAATTCCGTGAGAGCTACCCCTGAAACATGTCAGGAGCCTCGACTTGCTTGATGGATGTCGAGACAGTCCGCAAAAACACTGTCACAAGTAGAGAGGGACCTTGAGGTCACACCAGCATCGCGAAGGAGCTCCATGGGCCCCAAATCAACTCGAGATGAGGCCCGCTTCCCCTGCATTGACTCCAGAGCCATCCCCAGTTCCCCATCAAACACGACCTGAGGCTTGACTCCCTTTAGGCAACTCCAGAGATTCCCCGAGAACAACGGGCCAAGTCTAGAGGAGTACCAAGTTCAGCAGAGAAACTCGAGGGACTGCTCCGTGTACCCCAAATTGCCTCGAGATGAGAGCTGATTCCCTGGCTTAGACTCAAGACGTAGGCCAACTTTCCACAAGCCCCTCAAGAGGAGGCTTCTCTCAGCAATAGGTATGAGGGAGGGACCCTGAGATTGCTGCCTCAATGGGCATATACACCGAGAAGCCCTGACTCGAAAGGAGGCCGGGTTTCCTTGCAGTGTGGCTTGAATACAGTCTAGTCTTTCTTCTCACAAGGTGAAGGGATGTCTGCACCACCTGTGGAGTCCCTTAGAGGAAATGCCCTAGGTCCCCGGAATCCTATTCGACGGAATGCCTCACATTCCTCTGGACCACTTGACGAGGCACGCCAGATGCTCACTGCTCAAATTGACGTGATGTCTGACTCCTCTTGAACATTTGGACAGAGAACCCATGTATCACTGTGGTACTGAAAAAGGGACCTGGGCTCCCGATCACTCGAGAAGCGTCCCTTTTTGCCCTGCCAAGCCTCCGAAGGAGGGATCCTGAGGTGGCCCCTCCGTAACTCGACAGGAGTCCTGACTTCGTTGAACAAACACGAGGGTTGAAGGGCCATCACCGCCGTAAGCGAGGTAAGTCGAGAATGGCACACCCTGGTCCCCGCCGCCAACTCGAGAAGAAACCATAGAGGCTTCCCCCCGTCCAGCGAGATGTGGCCCGATTCCCTGCACTGCATGCAGAGCAATTCCGTGAGCCCCCTGAAACATGTCAGGAGCCTCGACTTGCTTGATGGATGTCGAGACAGTCCGCAAAAACACTGTCACAAGTAGAGAGGGACCCTGAGGTCACACCAGCATTGCAAAGGAGCTCCATGGGCCCCAAATCAACTCGAGATGAGGCCCGCTTCCCCTGCATTGACTCCAGAGCCATCCCCCGTTCCCCATCAAACACGACCTGAGGCTTGACTCCCTTTAGGCAACTCCGAGGTTTCACCGAGGAAAAACGGGCCATAAATCTAAGAGGAGCACCATTGTTTTAGCAGTAGCACATCGAGGACTGCTCCGTGTACCCAAATGGCCTCGAGATGAGAGCTGATTCCCTGGCTTAGACTCAAGACGTAGGCCACCTTTCCACAAGCCCCTCAAGAGGAGGCTTCTCTCAGCAAGAGGTATGAGGGAGGGACCCTGAGATTGCTGCCTCAATGGGCATATACACCGAGAAGCCCTGACTCGAAAGGAGGTCCGGGTTTCCTTGCAGTGGCTTGAATACAGTCTAGTCTTTCATCTCACAGTTGAAGGGATGGTCTGCTCCACCTGTGGAGTCCCCAGAAGAAGCCCCTGTTCCCCGACTCCTTTCACGGAAATGCTCACATGCTTGGACACATCGGAGGCACGCAGAGCTCACTGCTTCAAAATTTGACGGAGCCTGACTCTCTTTGAACATTGACAGGAATCCAGTATCTCTGTGGCTCTTGGAAACGGGACCCTGGGTCTCCCGACTCACATCGGAGAATCGTACCTTTTTTGCCTGCCGATTTCCTCGAAGATCCTCCTGAAGGTGTCTCTCGTAAACTCGACTGGAGTCAGACTTCGTTTTTGGTAACAAACCACGAGGGTTTGAAGGGCCCCGCAGTTAGCCGCGGAATGTACCCAGGTACCCGCCGAACTCGAAGAAAAACCATGAGACTTTCCCCCTCTCCAAGAGAGATGAGCCCGATTCCCCTGCAATGCATGCAGGCTAATTTGTTCCGTGAGACCCCTGAAACATGTCAGGAGCCTCGACTTGCTTGATGGATGTCCAAACCGTCCGCAAAAAACACTGTCCACAAGTTAGACAGGCGCCCTGAGGTCACCAGAAGCCAATTTCGAAGGAGCGTCCAAGTGCCCCCAATCAACTGAGATGAGGGCGTTCTTCCCCTGCATTGATCCAGAGCCATCCCCCGATCCCCCCATCAAAACACGACCTGAGGGATGACTTTTTTTTTTTTTTTTCCCTTTAGGCAAATCCTCCAGAGGTTCCGAGAAAAAACAGGACAACGTTTAGAGGAGCACCATGATCAGCAGAGCAACTCGAGGACTCGCTCCGTGTACCCCAAATTGCCTCGAGATGAGAGCTGATTCCCTGGCTTAGACGAAATGGTTCGTCGGCCGAACACCGACACCTTTCCACAAGCCCCTCAAGAGGAGGCTTCTCTCAGCAATAGGTATGAGGGAGGGACCCTGAGATTGCTGCCTCAATGGACTATATACACCGAGAAGCCCTGACTCGAAAGGAGGCCGGGTTTCCTTGCAGTGGCTTGAATACAGTCTAGTCTTTCATCTCACAAGGTGAAGGGATGTCTGCACCACCTGTGGAGTCCCTAGAGAAAGCCCTAGGTCCCCGACTCCTTTCGACGGAATGCCTCACATGCCTCTGACACCTCGAGAGGCACGCGCAAGCGAGATGAGGACACGATTCCCTGCACTGCATGTCAGAGCAAATTTCCGTGAGCCCCTCTGAAACATGTCAGGAGCCTCGGACTTGCTTGGTGGATGTTCGAGACAGTCGCAAAAAAACACTGTCCCCCAAAACCAAGGGTAGAGAGGGACCCTGAGGTCACACCAGCGTCGCGATGGGGCTCCACGTACCCCAAATCAACACGAGTTGAGGCCCCGTTCCCCCTGCATTGACTCCAGAGATATCCCCCTTTCCCATCAAACAAGACTGAGGCTTGACTCCCTTTAGGGCAACTTCTGAGGTTCCCCTGGAACAAACGGGCCAAGGGGTCCTAGAGGTAGACACCAAGATCAGCAGAGCAACTCGAGGACTGCTCGTGTACCCCAAAAATGCCTCGAGATGAGAGCTGATTCCCTGGCTTAGATTCAAGACGTAGCAATCGACTTTTCCACAATCCCACAAGGGAGGTTTCTATCAGCACTTTGTATGAGGGAGGGGACCCTGAGGAGATTGCTGCCTAACGGATGGGCATTTATACACCGGAAGCCCTCACTCGAAAGGAGGCGGGTTTCTTGCAGTGGCTTGGGATTCCACGGTCTAGTCTTTAATTCACAAGGTGAAGGGATGTCTGGCGCCACTTGTGAGTGTCCCTAGAGAAAGCCCTAGGTCCCCGAACTCCTTTCGACAGGATATGCCTCACATGCCTCTGACACCTCGAGAGGCACGCAGAGCTCACTGCTTAAAATTTGACGGAGCCTGAGTCCTCTTGAATATTGACAGGTATCCCAGTTTCCTTGTCGCTACTGGAAAGAGACTCTGGGTCTACCGACTCACCTCAAGAAGCGCCCCTTTTGCCCTGCCAAGCCTCGAAGAGACCCGCCGCATACTCGAGAAATCCATGAGACTTCCCATCAAGCGAGATGCCTTAGCGATTCCCTGAAGCTTGGCAGAAAGCAATTCCCTGAGCCCATGAAAATGTCAGGAGCCTTTCGGACATGCTTGATGGATGTTCGAGACAGTCCGCAAAAAAACAATCGTCACAGTATAGAGGGGACCTGAGGTCACCAGCATCGCGAACGAGCTCCATGGGGCCCCAAATCAACTCGAGATGAGGCCCGCTTCCCCTGCATTGACTCCAGAGCCATCCCCCGTTCCCCATCAAACACGACCTGAGGCTTGACTCCCTTTAGGCAACTCCAGAGGTTCCCTGAGAACAACGGCCAAATCTAGAGGAGTACCAAGTTCGAAGAGCATCTCGAGGACTGCTCGTGTACCCAAATAGCCTGAGTGAGAGCTGATTCCCTGGCTTAGATCAAGACGTTGGCCAACTTTTCCACAAGCCCCTGAAGAGGAGGCTTTCTACTCGCAGTAGTCTGAGGGGGAGGGGACCACTGAGATTGCTGCCTCAATGGGGCTATATACAGCCGAGTAGCCTGGACCGAAAAGGAGGCCGCGTCTTTCCTTGCTGGGTCTTGAATAAGTCTAGTCTTTCATCCTCACAAGTGAAGTGTTGTCTGCACCCCCTGTGGAGTCCCTAGAGAAAGCCCTAGTTCCCCGACTCCTTTCGACGGAATGCCTCACATGCCTTTGACACCTCGAGAGGCACTCAGAGCTCACTGCTTCAAAATTTGACGGAGCCTGACTCCTCTTGAACATTGACAGGAATCCCAGTTTCCCTGTGGCTACTGGAAAGGGACCCTGGGTGCTCCCGACTCACCTCAAGAAGGCCCCTTTTTCCCATGCCCAAATAAAAAGCCTGAAGAGGACTCCTGAGGTGTCACTCGTAATCGCAGGAGTTCTCTCCTGACTTCGTTGAACAACCACGAGGGTTGAAGGGCCCATCCCCGCCGTAAGTCGAGAATGTACCCCAGGTCTCCGCCGCAACTCGAGAAAAACCATGAGACTTCCCCCTCCAAGCGAGATGAGGCCCGATTCCCCTGAAAAAACCATGAGACTTCCCCCCTCCAAGCGATGAGGCCCGATTCCCCTGCACTGCATGCAGAGCAATTCCGCAGCCCCCTGAAACATGATCAGGAGCCTCGACTTGCTTGATGGATGTCGAGACAGTCCGCAAAAACACTGTCACAAGTAGAGAGGGACCCTGAGGTCACACCAGCATCGCGAAGGAGCTCCATGGGCCCCAAATCAACTCGAGATGAGGCCCGCTTCCCCTGCATTGACTCCAGAGCCATCCCCCGTTCCCCATCAAACACGACCTGAGGCTTGACTCCCTTCAGGCAACTCCAGAGGTTCCCCGAGAACAACGGGCCAAGTCTAGAGGAGTACCAAGTTCAGCAGAGCAACTCGAGGTCTGCTCCGTGTACCCCAAATTGCCTCGAGATGAGAGCTGATTCCCTGGCTAGACTCAAGACGTAGGCCACCTTTCCACAAGCCCCTCAAGAGGAGGCTTCTCTCAGCAATAGGTATGAGGGAGGGAAACTGGAGATTGCGGCCTCAATGGGCATATTATTTTTTTTATTTTTTTTTTTTTTTATTTTTTTTTTTCTTTTTTTTTTTTTTTTTTTTTTTTTTTTTTTTTTTTCACCGGAGAAAGCTCTGACTCGAAAGGAGGCTGGGTGGTTTCCCTTGCAGTGCGCTTGAATACGTCTTGGTCTTTCATCTCAGAATGTGGAAAGGGGATGTCTGCACCAAGTGTGGAGTCCCTAGAGGGGAAAGCGCTCGGTCCGCGACTTCCCTTTCGACGGAATCCCTCACATTGCCTCTGACACCTCGAGATGCACGCAGAGCTACAACTGCTTTCAATATTTGACGGAGCCTGAAATCATTTGAAATTGACAGGAATCCCAGTATCCTGTGGCTAATGGAATAAAAGGGCACCTGGATGGGTCTCCCGACTCCACCTCGGAAGCGTCCCTCTTGATGCCCTGCTAAGCTCGAAGAGTCTCCTGAGGTGTTCCATGTAACTTCAACAGGGAGTCCTGACTTCGTTGAACAAACACGAGGGTTGAAGGGCCATCCCCGCCGTAAGTCGAGAATATACCCCAGGTCCCCGCTGCAACTCGAGAAAAACCATGAGACTTCCCCATCCAAGCGAGATGAGGCCGGATTCCCCTGCTTTGTATGCAGAGCAATTCCGTGAGCCCCCTGAAACATGTCAGGAGCCTCGACTTGCTTGATGGATGTCGAGACAGTCCGCAAAAACACTGTCACAAGTAGAGAGGGACCCTGAGGTCACACCAGCATCGCGAAGGAGCTCCATGGGCCCCAAATCAACTCGAGATGAGGCCCGCTTCCCCTGCATTGACTCCAGAGCCATCCCCCTTTCCCCATCAAACACGACCTGAGGCTTGACTCCCTTTAGGCAACTCGAGAGGTTCCCCGAGAACAACGGGCCAAGTCTAGAGGAGTACCAAGTTCAGCAGAGCAACTCGAGGACTGCTCCGTGTACCCCAAAATTTCCTCGAGATGAGAGCTGATTCCCTGGCTTAGACTCAAGACGTAGGCCAACCTCGAGATGAGCCCCTCAAGAGGAGGCTTCTCTCAGCAATAGGTATGAGGGAGGGACCCTGAGATTGCTGCCTCAATGGGCATATACTGCCGAGAAGGGCATATACTCGAAAGAAGCCCTGACTCGAAAGGAGGCCGTGTTTCCTTGCAGTGGCTTGAATCTTTCATAGTCTTTCATCTCACAAGGTGAAGGGATGTCTGCACCACCTGTGTCCCTAGAGAAAGCCCTAGGTCCCCGACTCCTTTCGACGGAATGCCTCACATGCCTCTGACACCTCGAGAGGCACGCAGAGCTCACTGCTTCAAAATTTGACGGAGCCTGACTCCTCTTGAACATTGACAGGAATCCCAGTATCCCTGTGGCTACTGGAAAGGGACCCTGGGTCTCCCGACTCACCTCGAGAAGCGTCCCTTTTGCCCTGCCAAGCGTCGAAGAGACTCCTGAGGTGTCCCTCGTAACTCGACAGGGAGTCCTGACTTCGTTGAACAAACACGAGGGTTGAAGGGCCATCCCCGCCGTAAGTCGAGAATGACCCCAGGTCCCCGCCGCAACTCGAGAAAAACCATGAGACTTCCCCCTCCAAGCGAGATGAGGCCCGATTCCCCTGCACTGCATGCAGAGCAATTCCGTGAGCCCCCCTGAAACATGTCAGGAGCCTCGACCTGCTTGATGGATGTCGAGACAGTCCGCAAAAACACTGTCACAAGTAGAGAGGGACCCTGAGGTCACACCAGCATCGCGAAGGAGCTCCATGGGCCCCAAATCAACTCGAGATGAGGCCCGCTTCCCCTGCATTGACTCCAGAGCCATCCCCCGTTCCCCATCAAACACGACCTGAGGCTTGACTCCCTTCAGGCAACTCCAGAGGTTCCCCGAGAACAACGGGCCAAGTCTAGAGGAGTACCAAGTTCAGCAGAGCAACTCGAGGACTGCTCCGTGTACCCCAAATTGCCTCGAGATGAGAGCCTGATTCCCTGGCTTAGACTCAAGACGTAGGCCACCTTTCCACAAGCCCCTCAAGACTCAAGACGTAGGCCACCTTTCCACAGGTATGAGGGAGGGAGGCTTCTCTCAGCAATAGGTATGAGGGAGGGACCCTGAGATTGCTGCCTCAATGGGCATATACACCGAGAAGCCCTGACTCGAAAGGAGGCCGGGTTTCCTTGCAGTGGCTTGAATACAGTCTAGTCTTTCATCTCACAAGGTGAAGGGATGTCTGCACCACCTGTGGAGTCCCTAGAGAAAGCCCTATGTCCCCGACTCCTTTCGACGGAATGCCTCACATGCCTCTGACACCTCGAGAGGCACGCAGAGCTCACTGCTTCAAAATTTGACGGAGCCTGACTCCTCTTGAACATTGACAGGAATCCCAGTATCCCTGTGGCTACTGGAAAGGGACCCTGGGTCTCCCGACTCACCTCGAGAAGCGTCCCTTTTGCCCTGCCAAGCCTCGAAGAGACTCCTGAGGTGTCCCTCGTAACTCGACAGGAGTCCTGACTTCGTTGTTGCAACAAACACGAGGGTTGAAGGGCCATCCCCGCCGTAAGTCGAGAATGTACCCCAGGTCCCCGCCGCAACTCGAGAAAAACCATGAGACTTCCCCCTCCAAGCGAGATGAGGCCCGATTCCCCTGCACTGCATGCAGAGCAATTCCGTGAGCCCCCTGAAACATGTCAGGAGCCTCGACTTGCTTGATGGATGTCGAGACAGTCCGCAAAAAACACTGTCACAAGTAGAGAGGGACCCTGAGGTCACACCAGCCCTCGAGGTCACAGCATCGCCATGGGCCCCAAATCAACTCGAGATCGAGATGAGGCCCGCTTCCCCTGCATTGACTCCAGAGCCATCCCCCGTTCCCCATCAAACACGACCTGAGGCTTGACTCCCTTTAGGCAACTCCAGAGGTTCCCCGAGAACAACGGGCCAAGTCTAGAGGAGTACCAAGTTCAGCAGAGCAACTCGAGGACTGCTCCGTGTACCCTAAATTGCCTCGAGATGAGAGCTGATTCCCTGGCTTAGAGACTCAAGACGTAGGCCACCTTTCCACAAGCCCCTCAAGAGGAGGCTTCTCTCAGCAATAGGTATGAGGGAGGGACCCTGAGATTGCTGCCTCAATGGGCATATACACCGAGAAGCCCTGACTCGAAAGGAGGCCGGGTTTCCTTGCAGTGGCTTGAATACAGTCTAGTCTTTCATCTCACAAGGTGAAGCGATGTCTGCACCACCTGTGGAGTCCCTAGAGAAAGCCCTAGGTCCCCGACTCCTTTTGACGGAATGCCTCACATGCCTCTGACACCTCGAGAGGCACGCAGAGTTCACTGCTTCAAAATTTGACGGAGACTGACTCCTCTTGAACATTGACAGGAATCCCAGTATCCCTGTGGCTACTGGAAAGGGACCCTGGGTCTCCCGCCTCACCTCGAGAAGCGTCCCCTTTGCCCTGCCAAGCCTAGAAGAGACTCCTGAGGTGTCCCTCGTAACTCGACAGGAGTCCTGACTTCGCTGAACAAACACGAGGGTTGGTAAGGGCCATCCCCGCCGTAACTCAAGAATATACCTCCAGGTCCCTGCCGCAACTCGAGAAAAACCATGAGACTTCCCCCTCAAAGCGAGATGAGGCCCGATTCCCCTGCACTGCATGCAGAGCAATTCCGTGATCCCCATGAAACATGTAAGGAGCCTCGACTTGCTTGATGGATCTCGAGACAGTCCGCAAGAACACTGTCACAAGTAGAGAAGGACCCTGAGGTCACACCAGCATCGCGAAGGAGCTCCATGGGCCCCAAATCAACTCGAGATGAGTCCCGCTTCCCCTGCATTGACTCCAGAGCCATCCCCCGTTCCCCATCAAACACGACCTGAGGCTTGACTTCCTTTAGGCAACTCCAGAGGTTCCCCGAGAACAACGGGCCAAGTCTAGAGGAGTACCAAGTTCAGCAGAGCAACTCGAGGACTGCTCCGTGTACCCCAAATTGCCTCGAGATGAGAGCTGATTCCCTGGCTTAGACTGAAGACGTAGGCCACCTTTTCCACAAGCCCCTCAAGAGGAGGCTTCTCTCAGCAATAGGTATGAGGGAGGGACCCTGAGATTGCTGCCTCAATGAGCATATACACCGAGAAGCCCTGACTCGAAAGGAGGCCGGGTTTCCTTGCAGTGGCTTGAATACAGTCTAGTCTTTCATCTCACAAGTTGAAGGGATGTCTGCACCACCTGTGGAGTCCCTAGAGAAAGCACTAGGTCCCCGACTCCTTTCGACGGAATGCCTCACATGCCTCTGACACCTCGAGAGGCACGCAGAGCTCACTGCTTCAAAATTTGACGGAGCCTGACTCCTCTTGAACATTGACAGGAATCCCAGTATCCCTATGGCTACTGGAAAGGGACCCTGGGTCTCCCGACTCACCTCGAGAAGCGTCCCTTTTGCCCTGCCAAGCCTCGAAGAGACTCCTGAGGTGTCCCTCGTAACTCGACAGGAGTCTTGACTTCGTTGAACAAACACGAGAGTTGAAGGGCCATCCCCGCCGTAAGTCGAGAATGTACCCCAGGTCCCCGCCGCAACTCGAGAAAAACCATGAGACTTCCCCCTCCAGGCGAGATGAGGCCCGATTCCCCTGCACTGCATGCAGAGGAATTCCGTGAGCCCCCTGAAACATGTCAGAAGCCTCGACTTGCTTGATGGATGTCGAGACAGTCCGCAAAAACACTGTCACAAGTAGAGAGGGACCCTCAGGTCACACCAGCATCGCGAATGAGCTCCATGGGCCCCAAATCAACTCGAGATAAGGCCCGCTTCCCCTGCATTGACTCTAGAGCCATCCCTCGTTCCCCATCAAACATGACCTGAGGCTTGACTCACTTAGGCAACTCCAGAGGTTCCCCGAGAACAACGGGCCAAGTCTAGTGGAGTACCAAGTTCAGCAGAGCAACTCGAGGACTGCTCCGTGTACCCCAAATTGCCTCGAGATGAGAGCTGATTCCCTGGCTTAGACTCAAGACGTAGGCCACCTTTCCACAAGCCCCTCAAGAGGAGGCTTCTCTCAGAATAGGTATGAGGGAGGGACCCTGAGATTGCTGCCTCAATGGGCATATACACCGAGAAGTCCTGACTCGAAACGAGGCCGGGTTTCCTTGCAGTGGCTTGAATACAGTCTAGTCTTTCATCTCACAAGGTGAAGTGATGTCTGCACCACCTGTGGAGTCCCTAGAGAAAGCCCTAGGTCCCCGACTCCTTTCGACGGAATGCCTCACATGCCTCTGACACCTCGAGAGGCACGCAGAGATCACTGCTTCAAAATTTGACGGAGCCTGACTCCTCTTGAACATTGACAGGAATCGCAGTATCCCTGTGGCTACTGGAAAGGGACCCTGGGTCTCCCGACTCACCTCGAGAAGCGTCCCTTTTGCCCTGCCAAGCCTCGAAGAGACTCCTGAGGTGTCCCTCGTAACTCGACAGGAGTCTTGACTTCGTTGAACAAACACGAGGGTTGAAGGGCCATCCCCGCCGTAAGTAGAGAATGTACCCCAGGTCCCCGCCGCAACTCGAGAAAAACCATGAGACTTCCCCCTCCAAGCGAGATGAGGCCCGATTCCCCTGCACTGCATGCAGAGCAATTCCGTGAGCCCCTGAAACATGTCAGGAGACTCGACTTTCTTGATGGATGTCGAGACAGTCCGCAAAAACACTGTCACAAGTAGAGAGGGACCCTGAGGTCACACCAGCATCGCGAAGGAGCTCCATGGGCCCCAAATCAACTCGAGATGAGGCCCGCTTCCCCTGCATTGACTCCAGAGCCATCCCCCGTTCCCCATCAAACACGACCTGAGGCTTGACTTCCTTTAGGCAACTCCAGAAGTTCCCCGAGAACAACGGGCCAAGTCTAGAGGAATACCAAGTTCAGCAGAGCAACTCGAGGACTGCTCCGTGTACCCCAAATTGCCACGAAATGAGAGCTGATTCCCTGGCTTAGACTGAAGACGTAGTCCACCTTTCCACAAGCCCCTCAAGAGGAGGCTTCTCTCAGCAATAGGTATGAGGGAGGGACCCTGAGATTGCTGCCTCAATGAGCATATACACCGAGAAGCCCTGACTCGAAAGGAGGCCGGGTTTCCTTGCAGTGCCTTGAATACAGTCTAGTCTTTCATCTCACAATTTGAAGGGATGTCTGCACCACCTGTGGAGTCCCTAGAGAAAGCCCTAGGTCCCCGACTCCTTTCGACGGAATGCCTCTATGCCTCTGACTCATTTCGAGAGGACGCAGAGCTCACCTCTGACACATCTTCACGCAGAGCTCACTGCTTCAAAATTTGACGGAGCCTGACTCCTCTTGAACATTGACAGGAATCCCAGTATCCCTGTGGCTACTGGAAAGGGACCCTGGGTCTCCCGACTCACCTCGAGAAGCGTCCCTTTTGCCCTGCCAAGCCTCGAAGAGACTCCTGAAGTGTCCCTCGTAACTCGACAGGAGTCCTGACTTCGTTGAACAAACACGAGGGTTGAAGGGCCATCCCCGCCGTAAGTCGAGAATGTACCCCAGGTCCGCGCCGCAACTCGAGAGAGAAAACCATGAGACTTCCCCCTCCAAGCGAGATGAGGCCCGATTCACCTGCACTGCATGCAGAGCAATTCCGTGAGCCCCCTGAAACAGGTCAGGAGCCTCGACTTGCTTGATGGATGTCGAGACAGTCCGCAAAAACACTGTCACAAGTAGAGAGGGACCCTGAGGTCACACCAGCATCGCGAAGGAGCTCCATGGGCCCCAAATCAACTCGAGATAAGGCCCGCTTCCCCTGCATTGACTCCAGAGCCATCCCCCGTTCCCCATCAAACATGACCTGAGGCTTGACTCCCTTTAGGCAACTCCAGAGGTTCCCCGAGAACAACGGGCCAAGTCTAGAGGAGTACCAAGTTCAGCAGAGCAAATCGAGGACTGCTCCGTGTACCCCAAATTGCCTCGAGATGAGAGCTGATTCCCTGGCTTAGACTCAAGACGTAGGCCATCTTTCAACAAGCCCCTCAAGAGGAGGCTTCTCTCAGCAATAGGTATGAGGGAGGGACCCTGAGATTGCTGCCTCAATGGGCATATACACACCGAGAAGCCCTGACTCGAAAGGAGGCCGGGTTTCCTTGCAGTGGCTTGAATACAGTCTAGTCTTTCATCTCACAAGGTGAAGGGATGTCTGCACCACCTGTGGAGTCCCTAGAGAAAGCCCTATGTCCCCGACTCCTTTCGACGGAATGCCTCACATGCCTCTGACACCTCGAGAGGCACGCAGAGCTCACTGCTTCAAAATTTGACGGAGCCTGACTCCTCTTGAACATTGACAGGAATCCCAGTATCCCTGTGGCTACTGGAAAGGGACCCTGGGAAAGGGACCCTGGGTCTCCCGAAGCACTTCGAGAAGCGTCCCTTTTGCCCTGCCAAGCCTCGAAGAGACTCCTGAGGTGTCCCTCGTAACTCGACAGGAGTCCTGACTTCGTTGAACAAACACGAGGGTTGAAGGGCCATCCCCGCCGTAAGTCGAGAATGTACCCCAGGTCCCCGCCGCAACTCGAGAAAAACCATGAGACTTCCCCGCCTCCAAGCGAGATGAGGCCCGATTCCCCTGCACTGCATGCAGAGCAATTCCGTGAGCCCCCTGAAACATGTCAGGAGCCTCGACTTGCTTGATGGATGTCGAGACAGTCCGCAAAAACACTGTCACAAGTAGAGAGGTCACAAGTAGAGAGGGACCCTGAGGTCACACCAGAAGGAAGGAGCTCCATGGGCCCCAAATCAACTCGAGATGAGGCCCGCTTCCCCTGCATTGACTCCAGAGCCATCCCCCGTTCCCCATCAAACACGACCTGAGGCTTGACTCCCTTTAGGCAACTCCAGAGGTTCCCCGAGAACAACGGGCCAAGTCTAGAGAGTACCAAGTTCAGCAGAGCAACTCGAGGACTGCTCCGTGTACCCCAAATTGCCTCGAGATGAGAGCTGATTCCCTGGCTTAGACTCAAGACGTAGGCCACCTTTCCACAAGCCCCTCAAGAGGAGGCTTCTCTCAGCAATAGGTATGAGGGAGGGACCCTGAGATTGCTGCCTCAATGTGTGGCATATACACCGAGAAGCCCTGACTCGAAAGGAGGCCGGGTTTCCTTGCAGTGGCTTGAATACAGTCTAGTCTTTCATCTCACAAGGTGAAGGGATGTCTGCACCACCTGTGGAGTCCCTAGAGAAAGCCCTAGGTCCCCGACTCCTTTCGACGGAATGCCTCACATGCCTCTGACACCTCGAGAGGCACGCAGAGCTCACTGCTTCAAAATTTGACGGAGCCTGACTCCTCTTGAACATTGACAGGAATCCAGTATCCCTGTGGCTACTGGAAAGGGACCCTGGGTCTCCCGACTCACCTCGAGAAGCGTCCCTTTTGCCCTGCCAAGCCTCGAAGAGACTCCTGAGGTGTCCCTCGTAAACTCGACAGGAGTCCTGACTTCGTTGAACAAACACGAGGGTTGAAGGGCCATCCCCGCCGTAAGTCGAGAATGTACCCCAGGTCCCCGCCGCAACTCGAGAAAAACCATGAGACTTCCCCCTCCAAGCGAGATGAGGCGCCGATTCCCCTGCACTGCATGCAGAGCAATTCCGTGAGCCCCCTGAAACATGTCAGGAGCCTCGACTTGCTTGATGGATGTCGAGACAGTCCGCAAAAACACTGTCACAAGTAGAGAGGGACCCTGAGGTCACACCAGCATCGCGAAGGAGCTCCATGGGCCCCAAATCAACTCGAGATGAGGCCCGCTTCCCCTGCATTGACTCCAGAGCCATCCCCAGTTCAGAGCTCACCATGGGCCCAAAAAACACAGATCGGAGATGAGGCCCGCTTCCCCTGCATTGACTCCCCATCCCCAGTTCCCCATCAAACACGACCTGAGGCTTGACTCCCTTTAGGCAACTCCAGAGGTTCCCGGAGAACAACGGGCCAAGTCTAGACGAGTACCAAGTTCAGCAGAGCAACTCGAGGACCCGTGTACCCCAAATTGCCTCGAGATGAGAGCTGATTCCCTGGCTTAGACTCAAGACGTAGGCCACCTTTCCACAAGCCCCTCAAGAGGAGGCTTCTCTCAGCAATAGGTATGAGGGAGGGACCCTGAGATTGCTGCCTCAATGGGCATATACACGAGAAGCCCTGACTCGAAAGGACGCGGGTTTCCTTGCAGTGGCTTGAATACAGTTCAGTCTTTCATCTCACAAGGTGAAGGGATGTCTGTACCACCTTTGGAGTCCCTGGAGAAAGCCCTAGGTCCCCGTCTCCTATCGACCGAATGCCTGACATGCCTCTGACACCTCGAGAGGCACGCAGAGCTCACTTCTTCAAAATTTGACGGAGCTGACTCTTCTTGAACATTGACGGGAATCCCAGTATCCCTGTGGCTACTGGAAAGGGACCCTGGGTCTCCCGACTCACCTCGAGAAGCGTCCCTTTTGCCCTGCCAAGCCTCGAAGAGCCTCGTGAGGCATCCCTCGTAACTCGACTGGAGTCCTGACGTCACTGAACAAAAACGAGGGTTGAAGGGCCATCCCCGCCGTAACTCAAATTTGTACCCCAGGTCCCCGCCGCAACTCGAGAAAAACCAATGAGACTTCCCCCCTCCAAGCGAGATGAGCCCGTTTCTTCACTGCTTGCAGAGCAATTCCGTGAGCCCCCTGAAACATGTCAGGAGCCTCGACTTGCTTGATGGATGTCGAGACAATTCCGCAAAAACACTGTCACAAGTAGAGAGGGACCATGAGGTCACACCAGCATCGCGAAGGAGTTCCATGGTCCCAAAATCAAATCGATGAGGCCCGATTCCCCTCCCTTGAATCCAGAGCCATCCCCCGTTCCCCACCAAACACGACCAGTGGCTTGACATCCTTTAGGCATCTCCAGAGGTTCTCCGAGAACAAACGGGCCAAGTCCAGAGGAGTACCAAGTTCACAGAGCACTCGAGGATGTCTGTGTACCCAAAATTGCCCGAGATGGACTGATTCCCGGCTTAGACTAAAAAAATAGGGCCAATTTCCAAAAGCCCTCAAGAGGAGGCTTCTGTCAGCAACGGTACGGGGGGGAGGGACCCTGAGTTTGCTGCCTCAAGGGGAATATAAAAGAGAAGCCCTGACTCGAAAGGAGGCTGGTTACCTTGCGTGGCTTGAATGTTTAGTCTTTTATCTCACAAGTTGAAGGGGGTGTCTGCACCCCTGTGGGTCCTAAAAGAAAGCCCTAGTTCCCCCACTACTTTCGACGGAATGCTCACATGCCTCTGAACCCCCGAAGGGACGTAGGCTCACAGCTTTAAAATTTGACGGAGCGTGACTCCCTTGAACATGACAGGGGGTCTCAGTATCCCTGTGGCTACTGGAAAAGGGGCCCTGGGTTCTCCCACTCACCTGAGAAGCTCCGTTTTGCCCCCGCCAAACCCGAAGAGATCCTGAGGGTTGTCCCTCGTAAACTCGAGAGGGGAGTCCTGACTTCGTTTTAAACAAAAACGAGGGTTGAAGGGCCATCCCCCCCGTAAGTCGACATTGTAACCCAGGTCCCGCCGCAAATCGAGAAAACAATGAGACTTCCCCGTCCCAAACGAGATGAGGCCGATTCCCCTGCACTGCATCAGAGCAATTTCCCTGAGCCCCCGAAACATGTAGGGCCTCGACTTGCTAGAGGTTCGAGACAGTCCCCAAAAACACTGTAAAAAGTAGAGAGGGGCCTGAGGGCACACCGCATCGCGAAGGGTCCATGGGGCCCCAAATCAACTCGGTGAGGCCCGCTTCCCCTGCATTGCTCCCGGCCATCCCCCGTTCCCATCAAAACGCTGAGGTTGACTCCCTTTAGGGAACTCCAGAGTTTCCCGAGAACAACGGGAAATCTGCGAGTACAAGTTCAGCAGAGAAATTTAGGACTGCTCGTTTTACCCAAATGCCCCGGTGAGAGCTGATTCCCTGGCTTAGATCAAGACGTAGGCCACCTTTCCCAAAAAACCCCTCAAGAGGAGGGTTATCTCAGAAAAGGTATGGGGGGGGACCCTGGATTGTGCCTCAAGGGGGATATACACCCAAAAGCCCTGACTCGAAAGAGGCGGGTTTCCTTGCAGTGGGTTTTAATACTGTCTAGTCTTTTATTCCAAGCTGAAGGGATGTCTGCACCCCACCCCG
>NW_027224427.1:0-38142 GCF_023699985.2 Odocoileus virginianus | reverse complement strand
CCCCTGCACTTATGACCCATGCACACTCAACTCATAAAGGCTGTTGTTTACATCCACTCCATTTGCGAGGGTGGGGTACAGCAGCAAATAGAAAGCTATCCGGTCCGAGCCCAAAAGGAGGGTGGAGTCTAGTCTGGTGGGGGGGGGGATGTCTAGTCTGGGGCTGGGAGTTTAGTCTGGGGCGGAGTCTAGCCTGGGGGTGGGAGAAGGCTTCCTGAAGAAGCAGCTCTTGAGGGGAAAAGGGAAGACAGAGGGAACAGAAGGTGTGAAGGCCCCTAGGCAGGGGGAAGCCTTGTGCAAGTGGCTAGAGGGCAGACCCCTGGGGACGTCACCACACTCACTGAGCCTCAGTTTCCTCCTCTGTGAAATGGGACAGTAAGAGCATTTCCTCATTTGAGGGTGAAGGGGGCCTGGGAGCCCTGCAGTGACAGAGCAGAGAGGCTGGGCCCTATAGTCAGACCAGAGCTGGATTCAGTCTGGTCTTCTGGTAACCCCTGGGTGACCCGAGCAGCCCACAGCCCCTCTCTGAACCTTGCTTCTCGATCTGCTGGATGAGAGCATGCTGGGAGTGCTTGACAAGTCCTGGTTATTTATCCCTATCATCATCGATGGGAGACTGGAGCCCAGAGATGGGACGGGACATGCTCAGGGTCACACACAGACCCCGAGGCTGACCTTCCTCCTCCCAATGTCCAGGTGGGGACAGAGGTCAGGCCGCAGCCTCACACGCCCCCCAAGTCTCCACTCTGATCAGCACCATCCTCGCTCACTTGCAAAGTTTGTTCTGTGTTAGCAGAAGGAACCCGAGGTTTCTACACACACATGAACCCGAGGTTTCTACACGCACATATCAGCAGCCTCGATGAAAACCAGCTGTGAGGTTGAACACAGACTCCTCAGGCTTCCAGAGATGCCAGGTCCCTGGCTGAGGGAGGAAAATTCAGGCCCGAGGTGGGGGCTCCACCTTCAGAGAAGAATAACAGCTGTCATGCATCCAGGCCCAGAGATCGCCTGATAGATGGGTAAGCTGAACTTCCCAGAGAGGCACATATGCAGAGGAAACCAGGGGGTGGGGGGTGGTCCAGAAAGTCCCCCAAAGTGGGGCATCATTTTACACTTGTCAAGTCTTTCTCTCTCCTCTCCTCCCCCGTCTCTCTTCTTTCATTATCTAATAATTCAAAGATTGGGCTGTGGACAGACACTACCCAGCCTCCACCCCCACAAGCTGAGTGATCATAAGCAAATGACCTCACTCCTTGACCCTCAGTTTCTTCACTTGTCAAATGGGGTCCCCGCTTCACCAGGTGGCCCTGACGGTCCACAGGACAGTGCAGTGAAGATCCGACAGACGAGCACATCAGCAGGTGCCTGACAGCTGGCTGCTACCCCAGAGGAGGGTGACGATGCTGACACCCCTCTTCCCCACTTCTCTCCCCAGTCCTTCTCCCTGCTCCCCTTGGGGCTCCTGGCCTGGGCCCTGGCAGGCTGAAGACAGATGATGGAATCTCAGAGCCGGGGGGCCTGTTGGGCCAAATTCCACCCTCCAGGCAGCCCTGTTGCCCAGATGTGTCCCACCTCTGGCTTGAAGAGGGAACCAGGACCAGACACGAGGCCCACATTCCCCCAAAACTGTCACAATAACTCACAGGGGCTGCTTGGTTCACGGTTTCCTCCACACCTAGGTTGGTGCGTGGCACATAGTAGGTGCTCAATAAATATCAGGTGCTTGGCTGATGTGGTACTGTTATTGTCCCTACCTTACATGTGAGAAACAGGTTCCTAAATGTCGGCCGGCAGGTAGCAGAGTACAACCCTCAGAGTTTGAGGGAACCCAGGCTTAGAGGGGAAAGGTACAGTCCAAGGTGCCAGAAGTAGAACATGAATCCAACTCCATTGGTACCAAAGTGTGAGTTTTAATCACCAAGTGATACCCCATTTACCACCTCCTCTAGCCAACTTCTGCACTCAGCTTCCTTGCAGGCCTTCCATGCACATGCTGTGTTGTCTTAGGTAACTCACACAACCTCTCTGAGACTATTTCTGCATTTATAAAACAGAAAACCCACTTGTGCAGAACCTCCCTCAGCTCATTTTTCCTCTGGCTTCTCAGCCTCTGGTGGCCAGCTCAGACATGCAGTCCATGCCAAATAAATCTTTGTTGATTCATTAAAGAGACAAGTTTACTTTAGAGCATCAAAGTCTGCCTGGAAGTTCTCTGGGTTGGTTGTCTCCATGAACATATGCCTTCTGTCTTCACTTTAAAGAAGGAGAAACTGCAAAAAGCAGACGATGATTTAGGTGTGTGGGTTTTGTGAGAAAGACGTAAGTCATTGGCAGACCCCTCAGCCCCTTGGAGAAAAGACCTCCTACATCAGAAAATAAGCCAATGAACGTGAATCATCAGGCTTTCCATTAAAATAAAATGTCAAGGACTAGCTATCATTCTGGCAGTGAGCCCAACCTCAGAGGAGGGTTCTGACAAACACCCACCCCTGGTGCTAATGGCATGGGCTGCAAAGGAGCCTCTCTCCTCTCCTCACACTGGAAGGTTATGCCAGGTTCCAGGAGACCCCAGTGAACAAACCAAGCCCAGTCCCCAGCCCGAGGGACCTGAGAGCTCAGCAGGAGGAGACCTGGAAGGTTCTGGACAGAATCCTGAGGTTCCCAGTGGGCACATTCAAGCACCATCTGGCCGATTCTGGAGATCACAAAGAACTTTCCAGAGAGGGGAGGAAACATGCTTTGCCAGCAGAGTGTCACCTTAGGGCCAGTGTCAAGCAGCAGCCATCAGGGAAGCCCCAAGCCCCTTGCAGGAGCCCCCAGATGGCAGCCTCTGGTTTTCATGCTGAGGGACTCTGAGTGTCTCAGGGGGCTCTCTCACCCCAATCCCCACGTCCTGGCCTTCAACTCCAGAGCTCACCTTCTCTACCCCAGGGGCCCATCCAGCAGAGCCTATCCCGGCCACCTGAGGGGTGTCCCTGTCACAGACAGCCTCACCTGCAGCGTCCGGCCAGGCTGAGTACAGCAGGAGCTGCACAAACTTGCTGGCTTCTGGTCCAGGGAACAAAGCTCATTTGGCCTTCTGTAGAACACTTGGGAGAGTGTGTTTATCATGGGCTCCATGTCCTAACCTGGGCTCCTGGCTGGGGGCCTGGGGGGTAGGGCGTCACTTTTACAGACTTTAAAGACCCTTCCAGCTGATCCCATCACCACCACTGCTGCTGGGCTGGAGAGACCACAGCCCAGCCAGGGTCAAACATGCTCAAACTGCCAGGGAGAGTGAGGGGCTAGGACCGGGGCAGTCACATACATGGGGATCAGTGTACAGAAAGGCCCCACACTTGGTTTAATGCTGTGCTGCTGGCATCTTGAAAGTCTTGATACTTTTCAAACAAGGAGTTGCACGTTTTTGTTTTGCTCTGGGTCCCTAATTCCACAGCCCACCCTAGGAGAGGGGCTTCAAGGGTCCAGCCGGGGAGCTCTGTCACCTGTAGATTCCCAGACCTCATGAAAGCTTCCTCAGAAATGGAAATCAGCACAAACCACATCCCGTGTCCACACCAGGGGTCCAAGTGCCCACTTGCCTGCCTACATCCACAATCACACAGCTGTGTTCATGGGAGTCCATGGGGACCCCCACATTCACACACACTCATATGTGTTTACACATGAACATCCGTGTCACCGTCAGCCACAGACTTTCTGCTCTGGAAGGGGCTCCGGAGACCTCAAAATGCCACTCCAGCTCCCCTAGGCCACTTAGAAAGCAGTGGAAAAACTCAGGGTGGGGGTGCCATCAGGAACAAGCCCGTTCTGCCCCTACCCCCCAGGAAAGGCAAAATCTCCTCCCTCACCCAGGATCTCACTAAATCCCCAGACAACTCTATGCAGAGCCCTCCACACACCTGATCCTTCTGAATTCCCACAGTCACTCATGTGGTATCATTTGCATTATACCCATTTTAAGGATGGCAAAACTGAGGCTGCAAGAAGTGAAGCTGCTGACAGGAACAACAGCAGGCAGACTGGGGGACTCCATGCCCGACAGTGACTCCTGAGACACGACAAGCCCCCAACCCCAGTTCACAGCAGACTCGCCCCTCCCCACCTCCCAGCCCCACCTTCAGGATGCTCCCCCCAGGGCTGCTCAGCCTGGTTCATGGTGGGGAGTTCTCCCAGTTTAGCCAGTGCTCACCCCTCTTCTCACCACAGGCACAGGTGGGGACAGGTCAGTGCCCAGGGATCCCCAGTTTGCTCTAAAGCCCCTGTCCCCCTGCCCTAGCCCCTTGGCCAGCCTTACCCTTTGACACCACAGACCAGGCAGTGGGAAGGAACTGATGGTGTGACTACAGCTACAGATAACATGTAACAGCAGGACACCCTGAGGGTGTAGGAGCAGATGTGGGCGTGTGTGCTGGAGGTGGGGCAAGCAGGTCATCTCTTTGGCTGAGTTCAGGGCTCCCTGGGGCCACAGCAGGAGTTCCAGGGACCTTTCTACATCCTGACACATCTCAGATTCTAAACGGAACTTTCTGAAAGTTCCAAGGCGAACACTCCTGTGGCCCTAAATAGAGGCTCCTCTCCCGGGGATGCTGAACAGTCCTCAGGGCTTCTTGGTGGTAGGGGGCACTCCTGAACCTTGGGGACAGGGCTCTGTGGGGCCAGTTGGCTCCATGCGCAGGAGGAAGAGGTGACCCGGCAGGCCTGCAGCTGCCCGCTGCTCTGCCGGAGCTTGAGCCTGTCCAGGCCCCGCAGCCCAGGCCTTATTTGGTAAGAAGAGCCTGTGCTGCCAGCCACTCAGGCTGCGAGCTGACGGGACACAGGAGGCCCTGAGCCGGCCCCATGCCCGCTGGCCTGGCAGCCAGGGTCCACCCACCTGGCCTCCTCACCCGGCCCCTGGGCCAGAGGCTGGCAGAGTTGGAGGTGCGAGATCCCCGGGGTCACGCCAAGGCTTGGGGCCACTCCCTTGGATCCCCGTCCAGCCAGGGAAGAGGGATTCCCCAGCTTTTGCCTGTATATGGCCGAGGAGAGGCGGCGCGCTCAGGATGGGCGCATGGGCCCCGGAGGTATTGTCTTAAGAGGGTGTTTGGCATCGGGCAGTGATGCTTTGGATTCTTATGAAAACCTGCCAGGGACATTGTTTGACAGCTCTGACAGTGTGCTGGAGTCTCCGCGGGGAGCCCGCCCCTGGGGGCCGAGGGCATGTGACACGTCAGCTGCCTGCCCGGTCCTGGCAGGAGGGAGACCAGGCCAGGCAACCATGTTCATGTTTGGGAGGAGGTGGCCAGCTCAGAGCTGCCCAGCTCAGGGGAACCAGACAGCAGCGACCCCTCCTGGGTCTCGGTTTCCTGATCCGCGTGTAATGTGTGCAGAGGTGCCACCGTGGACGCAGGGAGAAAGGTGCAGTGGGGGAGCAGGTGGGGCCCCCGTGGGCAGGGCTGCCCATCTCTGAGTCCCACAACGTGCAGCCTGAGTGGACAGACTGGTGCTTCTTTGTCACCCCATCCATGCCTCGTAAACCCAAGGAGCTGGCTGCCCCTACACCCCTGCTGACAGATGAAGAAACCAAGGTTCAAAGACAGTTAAGACCTTGGGCTCTTTCTCCAACCCACTGGGGACCTTCACAGGCCAATGTTCATTCCTCCATCCTCTTGTCAAACACATCCTGAGCTCTGCTGTGGGCCAGACATCAACTGTAGGGCCTGAGGTGGCAGTGGTGACCCATCTAAGAAACATTCTGTTCTCAAGGAGATAAACATCCCTTCAAATTAGGTAGAAAGGGAAGGTTTCTCTTTTAAACTAAGGCCCAAAGATGAGAAGAAGCCAGTCCTGGGGGAAGAGGGGGGCTGGTTACTTCAGGCAAAGGAAACAGCACATGGAAAAGCCCTGATGCCGGGAGAGGGCGGGTCAGGTCTAGGCCAGCCAGGAGACCAGGGTGACAGAGCCGAATGAGCAGACAAGAGCAGAAGATGCAGCCAGAGGTCTCAGGGCAGATCAAGAAGCTTCAGAGGTCCCTGGGGTTGGGTTGCATTCTGAGAATGATGGGAAGCCGGGTGTTAAGCAGACATCTGATAATATAATCAGACATGCTCTGCTGTATCAGATGTTTCATGGTTGTTCAGTCACTAAGTCGTGTGTGAGTCTTTGCGACCCCATGGACTGCAGCAAGCCAGGCTTCCCTGTTCTTCTCTCTCTCTCTGTTTGCGCGAGTTCATGTCCATTAAGTCAGTGATGCTATCTAACCATTTCATCCTCTGCTGCCCCCTTCTCCTTCGCCTTCAGTCTTTCTCAGCATCAGGGTCTCTTCCAGTCAGTCAGCTGTTCGTGTTAGGTGGCCAAAATATTGGAGCTTCAACTTTGGCATCAGTGCTTCCAATGAGTATTCAGAGTTGATTTCCTTTAGGATTGACTGGTTTGATCTCCTTGCTGTCCAAGGGACTCTTAAGAGTCTTCTCTAGCACCACAGTTCAAAAGCATTAATTCTTTGGCACTCAGCCTTCTTTATGGTCCAACTCTCACATCCATACATGACTATTAGAAAAAACATAGCTTTGACTATGCGGACCTTTGTCAGCAAAGTGATGTCTTGGCTTTTTAATACACTGTCTAGGTTTGTCATAGCTTTCCTTCCAAGAAGCAAGCGTCTTTTAATTTCATGGCTGCAGTCACTGTCCACAGTGATTTTAGAATGCACGCCCCTTCGCCATGACAAGGCAGTGATCCATGATGAAAGTGAAAGTGTTAGTCGCTCAGTCGTGTCTGACTCTCTGTGACCCTGTGGACTGTAGCACGCCGGGCTCCTCTGTCCACATATTCTCCAGGCAAGAATACTGGAGTGGGTTGCCATTTCCTTTTCCAGAGGATCTTCCCAACCCAGGGATTGAACCTGCATTGCAGGCAGATTCTTTACTGTCTGAGTCACCAGGGAAGCTATGATCCATGAAGGGGATCAGATATTCAGGCTCTGCTAAATGCTGTGTCTGTTTTCTCATTTGATTCCTGGGCATGCCTGTGAGGAGAGCAAAATCTTATTACTGTTTTAGAAACAAGGCAATTGAGGAGCGAATAGTTGAAATGACAGGCTCAGGTAATCACTAAGGGGTGGACAGGGATTCTTCAGTGAACTCTGCCTGATGTCACAGCCAGGCCCAGTACAGACCCCTTGGGCAGCAGGGCCTGAGGGGAACAGAGCAGTGTGCTTGGGCGGTGGGGGGACTGACCTGGTCTGGTTCCCCCCTGCTATCCGGCCCACCACCCCACCACACAGAGTAAATCACCTGGACTTTCCTAGTGTTAACACTGAAAGTCCAGCTTCCCAGAAATCCCTCTGTCCTGGGCATGCATGCATGCTCAGTTGCTCAGTCATGTCCAACTCTTTGCAACCCCATGGACTATAGCCCACCAGGCTCCTCTGTCCATGGGATTCTCCAGGCAAGAATACTGGAGTGGGTTGCCATTTCCTCCTCCAGGGGATCTTCCCAACCCAGGGATCAAACCTGTGTCTCCTGCATTGGCAGGCAGATTCTTTACCACTGAGCCACCCAGGAAGCCCATCTGTCCTGGGCAGACCTGTACACTCGGTCACTCACACTGAAGGTGGCACAGCCCTGGCCTCCAGGCGCCAACAGGAGCTCAGAGAGAGAGGAGTGATCCAAAAATCCTCCTCACCTGCACACTTGGCCCCACGCCCACCTCTGTCCAGGCCGGGAAGCTCCGTGGAGAGGAAAGCAAATAGCAGCCTGTGTATGGCTGCCTCAGCTTCCTTCCAGCACCAGGGCAACGCGGCCAGCCGGCTCCAAGCCAGCCAGCCGGCCAGCCACAGCAGAACAAAGTGAGGGTGGGGCTGCCCACCAGGAGAGCGGATCAGGAGCAGGCCTGGCCGAGTGGGAAGGACTTATCCCCGAAGCAAAGACTCAGGGTCACACAGGCCTGCCTTTGACCCTAGAGACTCTGTGACCTCGAGCATTTTGTGGGCCTCAGTTGCCCCTCCTGTAAAATGGGAGAGTGACAAGAGCCAGAGGTCTGCTGGATGCCAGGCCCTGTGTTAACAGCTGTGCCAATGATCACCACCTGGAAGGTTTTGAGTACCCTTGGAAGGAAGGGTGCTAACTCTGTGCAGACAAGGAACAAAACCCAGAGAGGGTGAGACAGCCACCCCAGGTCACACAGCTAGTATCCGTAAAGCACGGATTTGAGCTCTTTCAGACCTTCACCCAGTGCAGGTAAGCGGCACACCAAAGGGGTAGAAGGCAAGGGCTCTGGGGAGCCCCTTCCTGTTGATTCTGTGACCCTGGGCAAGTGGTTGCATCTCTCTGGGCCTGTTTTCCACCTACAAAGTAGGGATAACAAGGGTCCCCATCTCCTAGCGCTGGTCATTTATACCAGGAAATTTGTATTATGCATCCACCCTGGGCCAGGCCCTATCCTAGATGTTGATGATACAACAGAGAACAAAACAAACAAAAAGCCCTGCCTAGAGTTTATATGCTGGGTGTAGGGACACAGACAGAAATGCAGGCATATAAATACATCTATGTCAGTGATGGGAATAGAGAGTGAAGGTGGGTTCTCTTTGATGAGGGTGCATGGTGGGCTGCTCAGGGCAGTGACATCTGAGCAGAACCTGAATGAAGGGAAGGAGCAAGTCATGCAGATATTGGGCAGATCTTGGGGGAAAGGCATCAGGGGCTGAAGGAGCAGCCAGTGCAAAGGCCCTGAGGCAGGCTCGGGTCTGGAGTGGCTGCAGCTGAGTGAGGCTGCAGAGGAGATGCTGAAGGAAAGTAGGCAGAGCTCTGGTTGTGCAGGGACGAGGAATCGCTGGAGTGGCTCAAGCCGAGTGAGGCAGAATCACACAATTTTCTTTAAGGAGCTGTCTTCCTGCCTGTGGACAATCAAGAGGAGGCAATAATCCAGACAAAATGTGATGGGCCTTGGCCCAGAATAGGAACAGGCCGAGGGGGAGATGGTCACATTCTGGAGATACTCTCAAGAGTCAACAGCTTTTGAAAAACAAATATCATATATTAAAGTATCTATGTGGAATCTAGAAAAGTGGTATAAATGATCTTACTTGCAAAGCAGAAATAGAGACACAGACACAGATCAAATATATGGACACCAAGGGGGGTTGTGAGAGTGAACTGGGAGATTGGGGTTGACATATATACACTATTGATGTGTGTTTTAGTCACTCAGTCAGGCCCGACTCTTTGTGACCCCATGGACTGTAGCCCACCAGTCTCCTCCATCCATGGAATTCCCCAGGCAAGAATACTGGAGTGGGTTACCATTCCCTTCTCCATGGGATAAATACTGGTGTGGGCTGCCATTCTCTTCTCCAGGGGATCTTCCCAACCCAGGAATTGAACCTGGGTCTCCTGCACTGCAGGCAAATTCTTTACCATCTGAGCCATCAGGAAAGACCCAAATTCACTTCTCTTGTGTAAACCATACAGTCTGTGGTGTTTTGCTATGGCAATGTGAGCAGACTGAGACAGCAGAGCTAAGAATAATGAGAATTAAAGAAGTTAATACATGTAAGCTACACAGAATAGTGCCTGGTACCTAGTAAGTGTGCAGTAAATGCCAATTATGATGATTATTGTTATTATGATTATTGTCATCACCACCCTCACTGAAGTGTAGGTCATATCCACACATATTTAGTGCTCCAGAGCCGCACTGTCCCATAGAACATTCTACAGTGAGCTGTTACGTAGTCACTAAGTCACATCTAACTCTTTCTGACCCCATGGACTGTAATCTGCCAGGGCCCTCTGTTCACAGGATTTTCCAGGCAAGAATACTGAAGTGGGTTGCTATTTCCTCCTCCAGGGGATCTCACCCTGCCAGGGATCAATCCTTCCTCTCTTGCCTGGGAGGCAGACTCTTACCCACTGAGCCACCATGGAAGCCTAACACAATGAATACAAGGTAAACACTCTGTCCCGTCCGATACGAGAGCCATCAGCAACATGTGGCTTATTACATTAAAACTACTTAAAGTCAATTAAAAATCCAGGGCTTCAGTCTCACTAGACATCTTTCAAGTGCTCAGTAACTTCAGGTAGCAGTGGCTACTGTGCTGGACAGTGCAGAATAGAACCCTGGCATTGCTTAGAAAATTCTGTTGGCCGGCACTGCTCTAGAATATTGGCTTTAACTGGTTTTGACTGTGTCCTTCCATGAGAGATACATTTTCTATCGGACAGAGATTTAGATTACTGAAACAGAACTGATCTCACTGAAACAATTTCTCAAACAGTATTCACTACCATAATTTGTGATGCCCTCTTACCATACCTCTTTCAGTCAGCTCTCCTTTTCTCCCCCTATTTATTTTTATTAGTTGGAGGCTAATTACTTTACAATATTGTAGTGGTTTTTGCCACACACTGACATGAATCAGCCATGGATGGGGAATACATGTAACTCTCCTTTTTAAATGTTTAAAAACCTGGCTTCTAATTACTGGAGAAACACAAATCTAAACTATAATGAGGTATCATCCTACACCAGTCGGGATGACCATCGTTAAAAATTCCTCAAATCACATATGCCAGAGAGGTTGTTGGAGAAAACCTTCCACACTGGTGGCAAGAACATAAATTGGTGCAGCCATTCTGAAGCAAAACTGAGTTGGCATGACCGAGCAGTTCCACTCCTGGGCACATGTCAGAGAAAACCCTCCTGATTCAGAATGACACATACACCCCATGTTCACTGAAGCACTATTTACAATAGCCAAGACTCAGAAGCAACCTAAGTGCTCATCAACAGAGGAATGTCTAAAGTAGAAGTGGTACATATACACAAAGGAATATTACTCAGCCACGAAAAAGAATCTAATAACCTCATCTGTGGTAACATGGGTGGACCTAGAGATTACCATACTTGGTGAGGTCAGAGAAAGGCAAATAACATATGAAATCACTTCCATGTGGAGTCTAAAATATGATACAAATGAACTTATTTACAAAACAGAAATGGACTCACAGACATAAGAAACAAACTCAAGCTTACCAAAGGGGAAAGGGAGTTAGGGATGACCAGATATGCAGCACTATGTATAAAAGAAACAAAAAGGACTTAGATTTAGCACAGGGAACTGTATTCAATATCATTAAACAAATCATGTGGAAAACCATATGAAAAAATATATGTATATAACTGAATCACTTTGCTGTACACCAGAGACGAACACAACATTGTAAGCCAGCTATATATACTTCAATAAAACGAAGACTGAATAAAACCTTAGTTTCATTCTAAGCAACAGCACCATGACATCACTGGCACAATACGCTAGTCATTTACCCTCTAAAACATTAGGAAGAAAGAAAAATAAGTCTAACAACAAAAGATTTTTTTTTTCAAGTCAAAGCCTGGGTCGTGCTGACACTAGGCGATTCGTAAATGTGGTAGGGTTGACTAGGTGATACATAAATACAAGGACTCTGGGTGGCATTTCTCAGTGGAGTGCCCCTGGTGTTTTTTGTGGAATGGTTCTTCGTTGCACAAGGCTGTCCAAAGTACTGCATTAAGTGGCCTCTCTGGCCCCGTCTGCTAGAAGTCAAAAATTCTTTCCTTTTGTGTGACAACCTACACTTCCCTCCCATCTCCAAAGTCACTCTCCTCCGCATAGGAAGGTGGGGAAAGCCAGAATCTGTCCCACTCACCTCTTCGCCCAGGGGGTGCATGGAATAACAGCATTGCCACCCCGCTGCACACTGAGACCTGAAATCACACCCCAGAGGGCTTGCCTCTCCCAGCGCCCGCCTGCACTCACTGGGATTCAGAGCTGGCTGCCGCCCCCACATGGCAGAAGTACATGTGCAGTTCTGTGAGCCCAGGAGGCTTGACTGCACCAGAGTCGCAGGCATGTGAATTTCAATCGCAACTCCACCCTCCCCCCACAGCCCAGCTGACATTTCAGGTGAGGGTCCTCTGCCCTGGGTTTTACTGCAAAAGAAGTTCTTGCACAAAGGTAAAATGGCCAGGTAATTGTCAAGGCTTATGCCCAAGCTCCAACAACTGGCTGTCAACTTGAGGTCCAGGTCACCCACCACTGTCATATCTTTGCCATGTCTCTGTATTACATGTTTTGTTACTAGATCATGGTTAAATCGGGGATTGGGTAAGCTGGTTGTATTTTCTAGCTCATCACACAGTACTTATATCTAACAATTATTAACCAATTTGCCCCTGTACCATGCTGCCCCATTCTTGGGTTGTCCCAGTGGGACATATGGCCCTCTGGTGGGGAGGCCCACCTGTTGGACATGTACATGAGAGCAGGCTCTGTGCTGGCTGCTTCTGTATATCTTCCATCATCACGAGAACCCTGGAATGCAGGGCCGTTTCAGTTACCCATTTAACAGATGAGAAAACTGACATTCGAAGAGATGCAGTGACTTGCTTAGGTCACACAGCCAGGAGGTGGTGGAGCCAGAAGTCAAAGGCAGACTGGACTGATGAGCAGGTGTTTGCCCTAAAATCAGGAGGCACATCCTGAATGTTCTGAGGGAAAGGTGAACTTGGCACCTATTTTGTCTCTGACCACTTCTCCCTCCCCGTGGCTTCTCCCCTGTGAGCACTTTCAACCTTGAGGCTTGGAATCACTGATTTAATGCAAAAACACTTGCTTCCACCATTGTCCTCATTGGTCTTCACCACCTGGCCACCAGAGGGCGCCTCTGAACCATGAGTCAGGTCATCTTGCTCCCCTGCTCAAAATCATCCAGTGGCTTCTCATCAGCCTCAGGATGTTATCCGAAGCCTTACCATGGGCCATAGGATCTGTCGTCTCCTCCCCCAAACCGTCCTCCACAATCTTTCCTGCTCTTGCTCTAGCTGCCCTGGCCTCTCCTTCTTGTTCTGGAACTTGCCAACTTTGCCCATGCCCCAGGGCCTTTGCACTGCCATTTTTTCTGTCTGGCACACTTTTTGCTTAGATACGCACATGGTCCTCTGTTTCATCTCCTTCAGGCCTCTATTCCGATGCCAGAGAAGACTTATCTGGTTATACCAAGTAAAACAGCTCCTGGGAATATCGCCTCTGACTCTACTACTCTCTCTTTGGAGCACTTTATCTGACATTTTATATTCAATTGTTTATGGTCTGTTTCCCCAACTGGAAAGTCAGTGCCTCCAGGGTGGGGGATCTTGCTGTTTCTTTCTTTTTTTTTTTTTTTTTTCCACTCAATTCACAGCACTTAAAGAGTAGGGCCTGGTGAATGCTAAATTCTTCATAAATCACTGTTGCTTGTGGAAACGACCTCCTAATTTACAGACAGCACTGCAGGCTCAAAACAGAGGGATCAGACTTTGTTCCCTAAATGCCATCATTTAACCATCAGCCCGGAAGCCAGGCCTCACACTAGACTCCTGCAGGCAGAGCGCCTCTGCCCAGCTTCCCTAGGGAACTCCATGAGGCTGCTCTTCAGATTTTGACAGCCCTCCCTCCCACCCCCAGGCACCAGCAAGCAATATGTTTTCACTTGTGTGAGTCTTAACTACTCCATCGAGTACCATGCTTTCAATTCTGCTGAGCTGCCTTCAGGGTTTCTGGCATTGGGTACATTTTGGGGAAAAAAAAAAAGGTAGAGAATTAAACACACACACACACACACACACACACACACACACACACACACAAACAACCCAACTGGCTTCTCTGAGTAGCTCAGCTGGTAATTAAGATCCTTTTCCAAGAGATGTACCTTTCACTTAGGGGTCAGTGATGAATAGCAGAAGGGGAAGGTTCTGAAGATATGGACTTGAACTCAAACACAATGGTCCCCTTTAAATACCTGGCTCTGAGTCCCACGTTCAGCCAAGGTGGACAAAGCCCCTACTATGTATCTGCATTTCTGCTACATAAGAGTTACAAATGCTTATGTATCTGCCTGACAGTTTGGCATCATCAGGCTTCCCTGGTGGCTCACATGGTAAAGAATCTGCCTGTAATGGAGGAGACTGGGTTCAATCCCTGGGTTGGGAAGATCCCCTGGAGAAGGGACTGGTTTCCCAGTCCAGTATTCTATTGCCTGGGGAATCCCATGGACAAAGGACTGTGGTGGGCTACAGTCCATGGTGCTTGTAAGATTCGGGCATGACTGAGTGACCAACACACTCTTGGTATCATGGCGGGAGTGTCCTAGACATCTCAGACCCCAGACGCCCTAGACAGAAGGATGGATTCTTCAACTTCCTGATGTTGCCCATCACAGAAAACAGCAACATCACCCAGGTCAGGCAGAGCCCTGGAGTCTCTCTTGACTCCTCACTCTCCACCTAAGCCCTTGTCCAACCTGTGAGCAAGGCCTCTCAGCTTTATTGCCATCCCTAAGCACACGTCTTCTTATCTCATTCCAACCCATTTTTCTTCTTTTGCTTGGAATTCTTGCCTGGAGAATCCCATGGAGAGAGGAGCCTGGCAGGCTACAGCCCACAGGGTCACAAAGAGGGAGCTACTTCACTCACCTCTGTGGTGGTTCCCCTGTCTCTCCCTTCCCCCTCCTCTTGCCTGCTCTCCAAGCAGCAGCCAGACTTGTCATCGTGACACATAAACCAGGTCACAGGGCTCTTCCTGTTTCATGCTCCCCACCCCATGGTCGTCCACAGCACTTAGAATAAACCCTGATGTTTATGACTTGTGTCTGGCTCATGCCTGCCTCTCACGGCTCACCTCTCTCTGCTTTCACTCACCCACTGCAGTCACATGGCCTCCTCGCTGATAATACAAGACAGCACACTCATCACCTCAGGGCCTTTGCACTTGGCTGACCTCTGCCATCATTCAGGCCTTAGCTCAAGTGCCATGTCCTCGAGACACCTTCTGTGACTCCCTCAAGAATGAGAATGCTGTTACCTGACCCTACTCCTTCACTATCACACCTGATTGTTTTCTTTTCTTCATATCCTTTTCACCCTCATAAGCATTCTTGTTTATGGATTCATTGGTTGTGTATTGCCTGGTCCCCAAGGATTTAGGGTGAATCCTGAAGACAGACATGGTCTCTGCTCTCATATAAGTAACATTCTAAGCAAGAGATAGCGAGAAACTAAATCTACCATGGACTTTTCACCTACAAGGGCCAACAGTTTTCATTTCTTGCTGAAGTGACTTGGGTTTTGCTATGTGTGATCAGCTGAGTCTTTACTACATTAGGCGCCATAAAACTTGCTGAATTCAATTGTCTTTTTAAATTCAATTTAAAACTTTAAGCTCTTCCTGTCTCTCTTTTCCCTCTAAGACATGAGAGGGCTTGGTAAAGGGAGCTTGCAGGTTGTTTTTGGCAAGACACTTAGTTTTGGCCTTTGATGCTTCTGGCATTTTCCACTACTCCAAAATTCTCTTTCTTCCTCAGCAAGTTTATATTTCAATCCTCTCTGTCAAAAGAGGTTGGACAGAGAACATCTATCCCATTTCACAGACATGAGGACTGAGGCCCCAAATGGCTTGTCGAGACTGGGCAGAACACAAGACCTATCATTTCAGCAAGGATTTCCCCTCTGGAACTCTAGGACAGCAGAACAGAAAAAAAACTCTGTATCCCTTCCTGATATTAAATAGTAGCAAAGCCATGGGCTGGCCAGGACAGATTTGAAATTTATAGCTTTACTCAGGAAGAAAATTTCTTGATGAGAAATTGTCAAGCCTTTCTTGAGACACACTGACAATCACTCACACACACAAATGCACACTCAAGCACACACAGGGCAATACAACAATCAGAATTAATCACTCATCCCAGAAATATTTACCATCTCATGTGAGTCAGGCACTGTGTTAGGTGTTGGGAGACACAACAGAGAGCAAGAAATACCAGGTCTATCCTGATGGCAACTCTCAATAGCAAGGATTCATGTCCTAGCTCAGCAACTTGAAAATGTGAAGAAAAACAAAAGTGTGCATTCTTGAACTCAGGGAAGGAGGTGATGATGCTATAAAAAGAGACAGTGTTGCTTCTGGCACCTCAGGAAATTGTATACATCTTGCATGGATCTCCCAGCAATCTTGATTCCAGCTTGTGCTTCTTGCAGCCCAGCGTTTCTTATTATGTATTCTGCATATAAGCTAAATAAGCAGGGTGACAGTATATAGACTTAACGTACTCCTTTTCCTATTTGGAACCAGTCTGTTGTTCCATGTCCAGTTCTAACTGTTGCTTCCTGACCTGCATATAGGTTTCTCAGCACTTAGCAGATCTGAAATGCTCAGAGGAAGGAAGGAGGGAACCAGGGAGGGATGAAGTCATGTATCAGGGCTTAACAATCAACTATAGTTTCAACATCCCCCTAATAACATCAGTTGTGTCACGGCTGCTGGACGAGACTTCACCACAACCTTAGGATGCATCTCTGTGCATCACAGAGGCTACATGGCCCCCTGACCGCTGACTGAGTTCAGCCAATGAGGAGACCTGCAGGGGAGACGGTACGGTACAGGTGTTTATCACTCCCCTTCCGGCCAACACATGCCTGACTCTCACTCCTACATGGAGGGGAGGGGCTGGATTCAACCATGGGCCCTGCCCTCATCAGGCTCCTAAAACACACTTTCCTCCTTTACCCCTGCCCCCGCCATCAGAAATAGAGCCCTTATCAAATTCTGCTCCATAGCATCTGTTGCACCCCAGGGCTCCAACACCCCAACACACACACACACACACACAAACACACACACACATATTTGCACTATTGTCAAATACACCTCACAGAAGAGGCAAGTGGGACTGAAGAAGACTGAATATCTGAGATGAACCAAGATGATGGAGTCTGTCAAGTTTGGATTCCAACTGCGGTCTCACAGGATTCCTATGATGATTGATGTGAATCACTGGGAAGACAGTAAACACTCACTATGACAGGGGACTCTCTATTTTATTCTACAACTATTTAGGGTCTACTAAGTGCAAATTACTAAGCCAGGGGCCGGGAAGACCGGGGAGAAAAGCAGAAAAAGCCCCTGCCCTGGAGGGGCTAACATTCAGTGGAGGAAAGAGGCAAGAAACAATACAAGGACTTCCCCAGAGTTCTAGTGGCTAGGACTGGTGTTCTTCTACTGCAGGGGCACAGGTTTGTCCCTGTTGGGGAACAAGATCCTTCAAGTCACACAGAAGGGCCAAAAAAAGAAAGAGACAGCACAATATATGACATAATTTCAACTAGTGATCCATGTTCTGATAAACAGAACATAATTACAACACAGAATAAGAGTGGTGGGGTAGGATGATAAACTATTTCAGACTGAGGGATCAAGGAGGGCCTACATGACAAAGAAGATCAAAGGATGTGAGAGAAGAGGTTATGTAGGTGTCTTAGGGGACATGTTCCTGGCACAGACAACAGGCAGTGCAAAGGCCCTGAGGCAGGGTCCCATTTAGATGCTGTAGGGACATTGAGGAGCCCAGTGAGGCTAGAGAATGAAAAGCCAGAAGAAAAGGGGTGAGAAATGATGTGAGAGGGAGAGGTAGTTACAGGTCCTTGATTACTATCAAAAGGACATTGGATTTTATCCTAAGCATGAAGAGAAACCATTGCTAGACTTCCCTGGTGGTCCCTGGTGGATAAGAATCCACCTGCCAATGCAGGGGACATGGGTTTCATTCCTGGTCTGGGGACATTCCGCAAGCCATGGAACAACTAAGCCTGCCCCCTACACCTAACTAAGCCCATGCTCCAGGGCCTGAGAGTCACAACTAATGAAGTCTAAGCACTCTATGGTCTGTTCTCCACAGTAAGAAAAGCCACAGAAGTGAGAAGTCCCTGCTTACAAATACAGAGAGCCCACACACAGAAACAAAGACTCAGTGTAAGCAAAAATATTGTTTTTATTACTAAGAAAACAAAAGCCATTTCCAAGTTTCGAGCAGAGAAGAGACATTACCATTATTTGAGGTTTTAAGAGGATGTCTCTTGCTGCTGGCTGGGGGCTGGACAGAGGGAGGGAAACCAAGAAAAAAGCAACTGCACTTGTCCAGGAAAGAGCCTGTAATATACAGTAAAGAAAAAAAAAAAAAAAAGAAGAAAAGAAAGAAAGAAAGAAACCTACTAGGAAAAGAAAAAAAAGTGTTTCCATGTCACTGGAAGTGCTTCTCTGAACTTCACTGCCCACTTCCCTGAGCATCCATCCTCCTCCCCTTCTGCCAAAAATTTGTTTCTGTAACGCCTTTCTGGCCTGTCACCTGAAATTCTTTAGTGGTCCCTGTCTCCTATTGATGTGGTTTCACAAAAAGTCTTCTGTGATAGTGAATCAGAGACACCCAAGTCCAGTGGTTGAAAATCCAAGCGTTCTTGCAATGTATCTACACTTAACCCCCTGCTTCCTCCTCCTATTTGCTGTCTCAGCACACTTTGACTTTGGGTCTTTCCTGGTGACTCAGATGCTAAAGCATCCACCTGCAATGCAGGAGACCTGGGTTCCATCCCTGGGTTGAGAAGTTCCCCTGGAGGAGGGCACTGCAACCCATTCCAATATTCTTGCCTGGAGAATCCCATGGACAGAGGGAGCCTGGTGGACTACAGTCTATGGAGTCACACGGAGTCAGACAGGACTGAGCAACTAATGCTTTCACTTTACTTGAAATGCAGGGGCCCCCACAGAAGTGGGGAGCTGTCATTGCTGTCCCAGCCTCCTCACCCCCCATCTTCTGGTAACACCCCTTTGGCTTGCTTTTGAAGAACCACCCTCTCCACACTCAGTCCACATACTTTGGGCGAACCTGACCTCACATTCTTGTTCCAGGGATTGAGAATGTGACCCAGACATGACCAACTGACATATTCCTTCACCCTAGGGCCGAGATTTATTGGGTCATGAACGAGCATGCATCCCAAACTGGGCCTGTGAGAACCATCCCAAGGGGTTTGACTGGAATAACTAGGAAAATGACCTGCCATTCCACTAGGACACCAATTTGGAGTTACTGAGTACTATTTTTGTCAACACTCAGGTGACAGCATGCCTGAGATGCAAGCTAACACAAGTAGAGCTAAAAGGTGGGGAGTTCTGCTGACATCCTTGGAGTCCCTGGATCCAGCTGTGTGTGAAGCCAGAACCCATGAATTGTTTCCCATACCCATACTTTCCTTTCTTCGGTTAAGTAATACGAGTCTATGAACAACGCTAGTGCAGGCAATGGAACTCCAGTTGAGCTACTTGAAATTCTAAAAGATGATGCTGTGAAAGTGCTGCACTCAATATGCCAGCAAATTGGGAAAACTCAGCAGTGGCCACAGTGCTGGAAAAGGTCAGTTTTCATTCCAATCCCAAAGAAAGGTAACCCCAGAGAATGCTCAAATGACCACACAATTGCACTCATCTCACACGCTAGTAAAGTAATGCTCAAAATTCTCCAAGCCAGACTTCAGAAATACATGAACCATGAAATTCCAGATGTTCAAGCTGGTTTTAGAAAAGGCAGAGGAACCAGAGATCAAATTGCCAACATCCAATGGATCATCAAAAAAGCAGAGAGTTCAAGAAAGACATCTATTTCTGCTTTATTTACTATGCCAGAGGCTTTGACACTGTGGATCACAATAAACTGTGGAAAATTCTGAAAGAGATGGGAACACAAGACCACCTGACCCGCCTCTTGAGGAACCTGTATGCAGGTCAGGAAGCAACAGTTAGAACTGGCCACGGAACAAGAGATTGGTTCCAAATAGGAAAAGGAATAGGTCAAGGCTGTATATTGTCACCCTGCTTATCTAACTTATATGCAGAGTGCATCGTGAGAAATGCTGGGCTGGATGAAGCACACGGTGGAACCAAGATTGCTGGGAGAAATGTCAATAACCTCAGATATGCAGATGACACCACCGTTTATGGCAGAAAGTAAAGGAGAACTAAAGAGCCTCTTGTTGACAGTGCTAGAGGAGAGTACATAAGTTGGCTTACAGGTCAACATTCAGGAAAAGAAGTTCATGGCATCACTTCATGGCAAATAGATGAGGAAATAATGGAAACAGAGGCTGACTTTTATATTTCTGGGGTCCAAAATCATTGTGGATGGTGAGTGCAGCCATGAAATTTAAAGATGCTTGCTCCTTGGAAGGAAAGTTATGACCAATCTAGTCAGCATATTATAAAGTAGAGACATTCCTTTGCCAACAAAGGTCTGTCTAGTCAAGGCAATGGTTTTTCCAGTGGTCATGTATGGATGTGAGTGTTGCACTATAAAGAAAACTGAGCACAGAAGAATTGATGCTTTTAAACCCTGGTGTTGGAGAAGACTCTTGAGAGTTCTTTGGACTGTGAGGAGATCCAACTCATCCATCCTAACGGAGATCAGTCCTGGGTGTCCACTGGAGGGACTGATGTTGCAGCTGTAGCGCCAATACTTTGGCCACCTGACGCGGAGAGCTGACTATTTGAAAAGACCCTGATGCTGGGAAAGATTGAGGGTAGGAGGAGGAGACGGCAGAGGATGAGATGGTTGGATGGCATCACCAACACAATGGACGTGGGTTTGGGTGGACTCTGGGAGTTGGTGATGGACAGGGAGGCCTGGCGTACAGCAGTTCATGGGGTCCCAACGAGTCAGACACAACTGAGTCACTGAGCTGAACTGAATACGAGTCTGACACAACCCTCAATGTACTGACTACTACAGTGAAAACAATAGTGCATAAATAGGGGCTTTGATTCTTCCAGGACTGAACTGAGAATTAAAAGGCATAAAATAATTGAAGCATTCAGTTGGGAACTTGAAAAATATGTGGCAACGGAGTCTACCCTTTAAGAATTTCCTAGCCGCTCCAGCTCCATCCTCTTCTTTCCTCCACCCAGCACTCACTGATCATTTCCAAGCCTCGTTTTGCACTGACTGAGGTTGTTTGTTTTTCTTCCACTTCCACCCTCTCTCCCGAAATTTAGAATATAAGAGGGGAACCAGAGTCCCCCTCTGACCGTTACTGCTCCCAGCTGAGCTGGGTACCCAGCAGGTAGCCAGCAATATAAGTGAATCGAAGGTGGGTGATGTCAAATTCTCCCACTTCACCTGTGGGATCAACTTCCCTGCCGTAATAGATTCCAGCCCCTCCCATTCTCAAGCCACCATATGGTATCATAATCTGGAGCCAGACTGCAAAGGTAAAAGTGAGTGTTAGTTGCTCAGTGGTGTCCCACTATTTGTGATACCATGACTATAGCCCACCAGGCTCCTCTGTCCATGGGATTCTCCAGGCAAGAATACTGGAACGGATTGCCATGCCCCTCTCCAGGGAATCTTTCTGACCCAGGCTCTCCTATATTGCAGGCAGATTCTTTACTGTCTGAACCACTAGTGACTGCCTGGTTTCAAATGCAAGACCTGCTGCTTAATAGCCAAGCAAGTTGGAACTACATATCACCTCTTCATGTCTGCCTGCCTCATCTATAAAATGGGCATGATAACACTGTCTATTCCACTGGGCTGTTATAAGGCTTAGAGGATACAATTAATTTAAACCACCTAAAGTAAAAGTTTGAAAAATTAGTTTTAAAAAAGGCACATAAAACAGTACCTCTGGGCACATAAATATTCAGCATATGGTACTGGACTTTTAAAGCCCCCTCAACATCTCTCCTTTTTTTTTTTTTTTAATTTTTATTAGTTGGAGGCTAATTACTTTACATCATTACAGTAGTTTTTGTTATACATTGAAATGAATTAGCCATGGATTTACATGTACTCCCCATCCCAGTCCCCCCTCCCACCTCCCTCTCCACCCGATCCCTCTGGGTCTTCCCAGTGCACTAGGCCCGAGTACTTGTCTCATGTACCCAACCTGGGCTGGTTATCCATTTCACCCTAGATAATATACATGTTTCAATGCTGTTCTCCTGAAACATCCCACCCTGGCCTTCTCCCAGAGTCCACAAGTCTGTTCTATACATCTGAGTCTCTTTTTCTGTTTTGCACATAGGGTTATTATTACAATCTTTCTAAAGTCCATATATATGTGTTAGTATACTGTAATGGTCTTTATCTTTCTGGCTTACTTTGCTCTGTATAATGGGCTCCAGTTTCATCCATCTCATTAGAACTGATTCAAATGAATTCTTTTTAATGGCTGAGTAATATTCCATGGTGTATATGTACCACAGCTTCCTCATCCATTCGTCTGCTGATGGGCATCTGGGTTGCTTCCATGTTCTGGCTATTATAAACAGTGCTGCGATGAACATTGGGGTGCACGTGTCTCTTTCAGATATGGTTTCCTTGGTGTGTATGTCCAGAAGTGGGATTGCTGGGTCATATGGCAGTTCTATTTCCAGCTTTTTAAGAAATCTCCACACTGTTTTCCATAGTGGCTGTACTAATTTGCATTCCCATCAACAGTGTAAGAGGGTTCCCTTTTCTCCACACCCTCTCCAGCATTTATTGCTTGTAGACTTTTGGATAGCAGCCATCCTGACTGGTGTATAATGGTACCTCATTGTGGTTTTGATTTGCATTTCTCTGATAATGAGTGATGTTGAGCATCTTTTCATGTGTTTGTTAGCCATCTGCATGTCTTCCTTGGAGAAATGTCTGTTGAGTTCTTTGGCCCATTTTTTGATTGGGTCATTTATTTTTCTGGAGTTGAGCTGGAGGAGTTGCTTGTATATTTTTGAGATTAATCCTTTGTCTGTTGCTTCGTTTGCTATTATTTTCTCCCAATCTGAGGGCTGTCTTTTCACCTTGCTTATAGTTTCCTTTGTTGTGCAAAAGCTTTTAAGTTTCATTAGGTCCCATTTGTTTATTTTTGCTTTTATTTCTAAAATTCTGGGATGTGGGTCATAGAGGATCCTGCTGTGATTTATGTCGGAAAGTGTTTTGCCTATGTTCTCCTCTAGGAGTTTGATAGTTTCTGGTCTTACATTTAGATCTTTAATCCATTTTGAGTTTATTTTTGTATATGGTGTTAGAAAGTGTTCTAGTTTCATTCTTTTACAGGTGGTTGACCAGTTTTCCCAGCACCACTTGTTAAAGAGGTTGTCTTTTTTCCATTGTATATCCTTGCCTCCTTTGTCGAAGATAAGGTGGCCAATACCATTCACCATTGCAACAAAAAGAATAAAATACTTAGGAGTATATCTACCTAAAGAAACAAAAGACCTATACATAGAAAACTATAAAACACTGATGAAAGAAATCAAAGAGGACACAAGCAGATGGAGAAATATACCGTGTTCATGGATTGGAAGAATCAATATTGTCAAAATGGCTATACTACCCAAAGTAATCTATAGATTCAATGCAATCCCTATCAAACTACCAACAGTATTTTTCACAGAACTAGAACAAATAATTTCACAATTTGTATGGAAATACAAAAAACCTCGAATAGCCAAAGTAATCCTGAGAAAGAAGAATGGAACTGGAGGAATCAATCTGCCTGACTTCAGACTATACTACAAAGCCACAGTCATCAAGACAGTATGGTATTGGCTCAACATCTCTCTTTACCACAACCAGTTGTTGAAGTCAGTCAACTCTATCACACAAATCACTCATCTTGCCTCCTAACAGGTCCTCATGTCTGCTTTCTGCTCTTCTACCCCAGGAGGCAGAAAATTGACCTTTTCCTGGGTCTATTCAAAATCCCTTGGCTCTTCTCACCCTAGACAAGAGGGGAGATCATAGACATACTGCCTTTTTGATGCCTTCTGAAAGAAACAGCCGAAGCTTTGAGGCTGCTGGGCCCACCAGCCTGAGCTGTTCATACAATCAGAACCTCTGGGGAGTTGATAATGTGTGATCCTGTGAGCTTGGGTGAGACTATGGGAAAGTACCCCACGGTACTGCTCTGCCTATTCCACTTCCTGAGCCTCGATTCCTGAACTATGACAGGGTGGCGGTCAGGGCAGGGGGCGCTGTGGATGCAGCTCCACCAAGAACCTCAGTCCCACATTCTGAATGACTTAAAGGCTATAAGTGCTCTGCTTTGTAAGCAGATGAATTCAAAAGCATTCCTAACAGAGTCCTGCGGTGAGTTTAATCTGGAGGGATCTCATTTGCTATGATTTAGGAAGACATCACATCCAAAATTGCAGTTCACAGGTAGCTCCATGGGTGAAGAATCCACCTGCAATGTAGGAGCCTCAGGAGACTTGAGTTCAATCCCTGGGTTGGGGGGAACCCCTGGCGAAGGAAGTGATCACCCACTCCAGTATTCTTGCCTGCAGAATCCCATGGACTGAGGAGACTGGTGGGCTACATTCCATAGCATCTCAGAGAGTCGGACACGACTGAGCACACACACACATCCAAAATTACTTTTTCCTTTGTGTTACCTGAATTCCAACCATTTGCCACTTAAGTTCGTGGCAAGAAGCATGGAGTTAGAAGCAAGGGAATCGCCCATCTCCAAATCCTCCAGGGTCACCTTGGCTGGCCAAAGCCTACACCTTTCTGAGCTATATTCTTCCCATCAGCTGAGCACAGACCTTACTATAGGGCAGAGAACCAGAAATCACACTGAATGAGACACTCAGCTCACAGAGTACACTGTTGATCAGCAAGTGGTGTTGTTCGGTTGCTCAGATGTATCCAAATTTTTACAACTCCATAGACTGTGACCCATCAGGCTCCGCTGTCCATGTGATTTCCAAGGCAAGAGTCCTCGAGTGGGTTGCCATTTCTTCAGAGAATTTTCCTGACCCCAGGATGGAACATGCATCTGCACTACAGGCAGATTCTTTAGCACTGAGCCACCAGGGAAGCCCCAGGAAATGCTAGGTGCCTTCAATTTTGAGTTCTTTAAAGGTGCTCTCTTTAAAGTATAAGTGCCTGAAGGAAGTTCGCCTCAGGTCTCCAGGTAGAGGGGTTCAGTCAACCATTCTTCTCGACTTTCTGGCTGGTCCAGAGGTAAAGAATCTGCCTTACAATGCAAGGGATGTGAGTTCAATCTCTTGTTGGGGAACAAAAGATCCCATACGTCCAGTTGAAACTAAGCTACTTACTACATCTAGAGAGCCTGGCTCCGCCCCCATGAATCTTCCCACAGAGAAATATTCCAAGAGACACAACAAGGAAGATTCTGCCTCCAGCAAATAAGACCGGCTTAAGATCTGCATGCTCAGTCTCTCAGTCATATCTGACTCTTTGCAATCCCACGGACCTGGAGCCCACTAGGCTCCTCATTCTGTGGAATTTTCTAGGCAAGAATACTGGAGTGTGTTGCCATTTCCTCCTCTAGGGGAGCTTTCTGACCTCTGTCTCCAGCATCTCTTGCATTGGCAGGCAGATGCTTTACCACTGCACTCCCTGACACCTGCCACAGTCAAACAAAGAAACAAAAAAATCCCGCTTCTCCCTGACAAAGTTAAATCATATCCACTTGTCATGGTGACAGAATTTAGATTTTCATTTCCAGTGGAAGATATCCCTGAATGTTAATTTTAATATTCATTGGAAGGACTGTTGCTGGAGCTTAAACTCCAGTACTTTGGCCATCCAATGTGAAGAGGCCGACTCCTTGGAAAAGACCCTGCTGCGGGGAAAGACTGATAGCAGGAGGAGAAGGGGATGACAGGGGATGAGATGATTTGATGGTATCACCAAGTCGTGGCCATGAATGGCCATGAATGGCCATGAATTTGGGCAAGCTCTGGGAGATAGCAAAGGACAGGGAAGCCTGAAGGTTTATAGTCCGCAGGTGAGCAAAAAGTCAGAAGCAACTGAACAACGACTACTCCAGTGGGTGTGAAAAGATTGTTCCTAGAATTTAAAAATGATAGGGGGCTTCCCCAGCAGTCCAGTAGTAAAGATTCCATCTGCCAGTGATGTGGACACAGGTCCCACTTTTGCTCAAAGCAGTAACCAATGGTGCCACAACTACTGAAGACCCAGTGCAGCCAGAAATAAATAAATAAAGCACTTTTTAAAAAAGATAAAAACAAAAATGGAATCATCTCCACTAGTGACTGAACAAAACTGGACTCTTAAGTTCAGAACCTGGTGGATACCATGCTGCTGGTGGGGGATGGGTGGCGTCTGGCTAAAAAGTATACCCTAGACCCTATGTACCTATGTGGTACCTATGGCCACAGTCTGGCACTGAGACCACAGTAATGCATTACCCCTCTATGCATCAGGAACTGCCACCCCATGGCCCCACCCACCTGTCCAAGTTTGAGCCTGTTTCTGCCACACCCCCAGCTTTGGCTGGGGTAGGGTGCCACTTATCTAACAAGTAAAAGTCCAGGGGCCACCCAGTTGGTGTCCTCTCTCTGGTGTCACTGTACCTCCACTTCAAGGCCTTCCTTGTGCTTCTCAACATCCACTCCATTTGCCTTGTGAACCCCCTCCTCCCACCCCACTAACGCAACAGTAGCCCATACTCCCTACTACTGCCTCTCACCGCTCCAGCTACTGTTGCCAGATAAAATTACAGGATGCCCAGTTAGACTGTAACTTCAGGAGAATAATCAGAACTTTTTAATATGGGCATGACCCATGCAATACTGGGGACACATGTATGTTTCCTAAGTATTGGTTATTTATCTGAAATTTACCTGGGCATCTTGGATTTTTGTTCCATCCGGCACCCTACCCCAACCAAGCGCTTGCTCCTTCCTCACACCCCTCCACACTGCCAGAGCCCCAACGGCTGCATGTACCCTGTTCCCTCTTACCTGGTGTTGCTGAGTGTGCCTTCCTTAGCTCCAGGACCTCCGTCTCGCTCCCACTATTTCTGTTGTATGCGCTGCATCTCTCAGCCCATCTCAATGCCTGGCTCTCACACCTCCACCCTCACACTGCCCTCCTGCTTCCATACAACATTAGGTCTCTTGCACCCTCTCCTCCCAACAGGGGGCCCAGGGTACTGCTGCCACTGCGGTCAGAGGGAGCTTCGGGGGCAGGATAGGCGCCACGCGGCGTGGGTCCATAACCTGGGTACGCAGGGAACTTGTGGCCGACAGGCACCGACCCTGAAGGATTCCTCTGGTTCTGAGGCAGAGGCTCCTGAGTCGACCCCTCCCCTATCTGCCAGGGAGCTGTTATTATCCACCAGCATCCATCCTATCTGGACTTCCATGGTGGATCCATCCTATCTGGACTTCCATAGTGGCTCAGCCAGTCAAGAATCCACTTTGAAGGCAGGAGCCCTCCGTTTCATCCCTATCAGGAAGATCCCATGGAGAAGGAAATGGAAGCCTGCCCCAGTGTTCTTGCCTGGAAAATCCCATGGACAGAGGAGCCTGGTGAGCTACAGCCCACTGGGTCACAAAAAGTCACACGTGACTGAGCAAAACAACAACATTCTATCCAAATTTTGCACAACTTATGCCAGTTAAATATTAAGATAACAGTAATAACAAGGGCCCAAGAGTTGCATATATAAAATTTTATATATCTTAATTCACCCAATTTTTATCTATGACATGCAGAACAGTCTATATTACATTCCCATGAAAATCTTGGTTCTAATTCTTTTATGTGAATAGTGTACTCTCTATAGGTTATAATATGATAAGTTGTACCCAGATTCTCATATATGACATAGCCAAAATTCCATATATTTATGAAACATTGTGACTACATTGTCACATGTAACACAGAGACAACTGTTTATTTCATACATGTGGAAATCAGCACCCAGACTGTCATATATGAGTTACAAAAACTTGTGTCACATACATGTATGAAAATCTACACCTAGATAATCATAGGTGACACAGAGAAACAAGTGAGATACAAGCAATACTGAGGTTCATCAAAATAATACATTACAAAAATTAACAATAATAATAGTATTAGCCAAAGTAATATGCCATAGTTGTAGTAGCAAGAAAATCACCAATAGCTGCCAATACTGTTCAAATGGTAAGACAGGCAAAATAATTGCCAGGTATTGGAGCCTGGGAGCAAAACTGTGTACCAGGCTCTTTGTGTATCATTGGTAATACCCAAGTCTGAGTCCCTTGGCTATAGTTTCTTTTGTTTTGCTACATTCCAACCATTTGACTATCATTTCCCAAATATTTCTTTTTAAAGTGATTCATTAAAAAAATTAAGTGATTTCTTGTTACAAATCTGTAAGAAGATGAGAAGATAAGCCATAAGTTGGGAGAAAATATTTGCAAAAGACAGCCTGATAATGGACTATTATCCAAAACATACAAAGAACTCTCAAAACTCAACAAGAAAACAAGCAATTAAATCTAAGAAACGAACCTAAGAGCTAGACAGACACCGCACTGAAGAACTACAGATGCAAAACTGAGGTGGCAAAAAGCATATAAAGAGATACTCCACATCATGTAATTAGGGAAATGAAAATAAAAACAATGTGCTACCACTACTCTTCTGAATGTTCTTTGGAATGATTGAAGCTGAAGTTCTAATACTTTGGCCACCTCATGTGAAGAACTGACTCATTGGAAAAGACTCTGATGTCGAGAAAGACAGAGGGCAGGAGAAGGGGATGACAGGATGTGTTGGCTGGATGGCATCACTGACTTAATGGACAAGAGTCTGAGGACACTAGGGAGATAGTGAAAGACAGGGAAGCCTGGAGTGTGGCAGTACATGGGGTCACAAAGAGTCAGACATGACTGACTGAAATCATACAAAACCCTATTTCATATATCAGGTATATATCATATTTAATATAACTAAAAATCTGTAACTAGATTTTCATATGTGACACAAAGAAAATTCCATTTTTCAAATGTATATATACATATATGCATCCAAATTATCATAAATGATATAGAGAATATTCTATATCTTATATAGACTATAATATGTAATCTCCATCCAGATTCTCCTGTGTAACAGAGAGAAATCTTCACATATCCTATATATGGAAATCTGCACCCAGATACACATATTTAACATGTATAAGATTACATATTTCATGCATATGAAAACGAGGACACAGATATTCAATATGACGTTGAGAAATTTTATATTTTCTCTATATGGAAATATACATGTATTTATTATATGTATACATGTATCATTTATATACATATACATGAAAATGTGCAGCATTTCTCACATTTGACATAGAAAATTCCATATTTCATACACATGAATCTGAACCCAAACCTCATACGGGTCAAGAACAAAATTCCATATTTCATACAGGTAAATATCTGCATTCAGATTTCAATATGTGTCATGGAGAAAAACTTGTATCTCATACATATTGAAGTGTGCAATTATATTTTCCTGCCAAGATGGTGTCATTATTATTACTATTATCTTGATGCTTCATCGCCATAAGCTGTGCAAATTTTGGATAGAATGTTGTTCAGTCACTGAGTCATGTCCTATTCTTTGCGACCCCATGACCTGCCAAGCTCCTCTGCCCATTGGACTCTCCAGGCAGGAACACTAGAGCAAATCTCCATTCCCTTCCCAGGGATCAAATGGAGGTCTTCTGTATTGCCGGTGCTTTCTTTACCAGTTGAACCACCCCAGAAGCTCAGATAAGATAAATGTGGGTGGATAATAATATATATTTTTGCATATGACAGAGAGAAAATTATGCATTAAACTATATATAAAAATATGAGCTGAGATTTTCATTGGGAATACAGTGAAATTGCATGTTTTGTATGTTATATTAAAATCTTAGCCAATTTTAAGTGTCTGAGAGAAGGGAAATTCCTTATTACACACGTATAAAAATTTGTATCCATATTTATCATATGTGCAGAGAAGGAAATGGCAACCCACCCCACTGTTCTTGCCTAGAGAATCCTGTGGACAGAGGAGCCTGGTAGGCTGCTGTCCATAGGGTACACAGACTTGGACATGACTGAAGCGACCTAGCATGCACACATGAATTGGAGAAGGAAAGGGCAACCCACTCCAGACTTCTTGCCTAGAGAATCCTGTGGACACAGAAGCCTGGTGGGCTGCTGTCCACAGGGTTGCACAGAGTCAGACACGACTGAAGCAATAGAGCATGCACACATGCATTGGAGAAGGAAATGGCAGCCACTCCAGCATTCTTGCCTGGAGAACTCCAGGGACAGAGGAGCCTGCTGGGCTGCTGTCTATGGGGTCGCACAGAGTCAGACACGACTGAAGCGACTTAACAGCAGCAGCAGTGTCTGACATGTGACATATAGATAATACCATATTGAAAGTGAAAGTGAAAGTCAGTCAGGTGATCAGGACAATAATCAGGACAGTGTTGTATTAGCAAGAGGATAAACAAAGATCAATGAGTGAAAATTGAGAGTCAAAAGTAAACCTTCCCAGTTAATATCAATTGATGTTCTAAGTGAAGTGAAAGTTGCTCAGTTGTGTCTGACTTTTTGCTACCCCATGAGCCATAGAGTCCATGGAATTCTATCGGCCAGAATACTGGACTGGGTAGCCTTTCCCTTCTCCAGGGGACCTTCTCTACCCAGGAATTGAACGCCAATCTCCTGCATTGCAGGCAGGTTCTTTAACAACTGGGCTATCAGGGAAACCCTCAGTTCAGTTCAGTCACTCAGTCGTGTCCGACTCTTTGTGACCCCATGATTTGCAGCAGGCCAGGCCTCCCTGTCCATCACCAGCTCCCGGAGATTACCCAAACTCATGTCCATTGAGTTGGTGATGCCATCCAGCCATCTCACCCTCTGCCCCCAATCCCTCCCAGCAGCAGGGTCTTTTCCAGTGAGTCAACTCTTCGCATGAGGTGGCCAAAGTATTGGAGTTTCAGCTTCAGCATCAGTCCTTCCAATGAACACCCAGGACTGATCTCCTTTAGGATGGACTGGCTGGATCTCCTTGCAGTCCAAGGGACTCTCAAGTGTCAAGGGAAACCCTAATGCTATACTAAATATATTTAAAATGCTGCACCCATGTTCTAATATCTCACATATGGAAATTTAGTATTTAATATATCTTAAAATTTGTGTTGTGATTTTTATGTGACAAAAAGAAAATTCCATTATTTCATACACCCGAATATCTGATTCCAGATGCTCGTGTGATATAGATAGCATTCTAAATTTCTTGTATATGCAAATCTTTAACCAGATTCTTTTCTATCATCTATGGGATAGTCCATATTTTATAGTATAATATTTTGCACTTGGGTACTCTTATACATCATATATAAATTTTCATATTTCACATGTCTTAAAATACACACTCAGATGCTTATATATAACATAAATATCATATTCTTATAGGTGATACAGAGAAATCACCATGTAAAATGAAAATTTGCACCATGATTCTTGTAGTCATTATAGATAAAACTATATATTTCATATAATGACAACCTTAACCCTGACTTTATGAAAATATGAAAATTTCATATTCAATATATGTGAATCAGTTCAGTTCAGTCACTCAGTCATGTCCGACTCTTTGCAACCCCATGGCCTGCAGCACACCAGGCCTCCCCGTCCATCACCAACTCCCAGAGTTGACCCAAACTCATGTCCATTGAGTCGGTGATGCCATCCAACCATCTCATCCTCTGTCGTCCCCCTTCTCCTCCTGCCTTCAATCGCTTCAGTCCAAGGTTCTCACAAGAGTCTTCTCCAACACCACAGTTCAAAAGCATCAGTTCTTCAGTGCTCAGCTTTCTTTACAGCTTACTTTAGAGTCGACAGGTGTCAACTCTCACATCCATACACGACTACTGGAGAAACCATTAGCCTTGACTATCCAGACCTTTGTTGGCAAAGGAGTGTCTCTGCTTTTTAATATGCTGTCTAGGTTGGTCATCAGTTTTCCTGATGGTATATATAGAATCAGCCCACATGTTAATGCTTATGAAATAGAGAATTTCCTCCATGTCACAAATGGAAATCTGAACACAGATTTTTATATACATGTTGTATGGAATTTTCTCTATGTCACAAACATAATATGGGTCACTGATAATCACATAATAATGTATGGATTTTTCTCTATGACATTTATGACAACTTTAGTATAGATTTTAATTTATAATATATGAGGTCTTCTCTGTTACATATGCAAATACATATGTAGATTTTTATTTAAGTGAAAATGGGTAATTTTCACAGTCTTACATTTGACGATCTGTTTGCACAAATTTTATACTTAACATTTGGAATTTTCATGTCTTACATACAAGAATATGACACAGTTTTTCAAATATTTGAAATATTCCCTTTTCTCTAGGTAGCATATGAAAATCTGGGCACTGATTTTCACATATATGAAATATCAAATTCTCCCTAAATCAAATATGAGTATCAGTGTGCAAATTATTCTATATAAAAATATGGAATTTATTCTGTGTCATATATAATAATCTACATGCAGACATTAAGGTATATGAAATATGAAATTTTACCACTTTAACAATTCAGAATCTGGATGTAAATTTTAATGTATATTATAGATTTTCCTCTTGTCAATATGAGAAACTAGGGGCATATTTTCATATATACGAAATCGGGAATTTTCCCTATGTCATCTACGAGAGGCACTTAATGTATCTTTTCACATATGAAATAGGAAAGCTCCTCTAAGTTATATAAGGTAATATGATGGCAGATTTTCATTTGCGTGAAATATATACTTGCCTGCATTTCAAATATGAGTATTTCTGCATACATTTATATGAAATATGAAACATTCTATGCCACATATGGGATCTGGATGAAGATTATTATATATATATATGAGATGGAATATGAAAAAATTTGACCTAAATTTTTCTGTGTAGGCTATATGAGATATTCTCTATGCCATATATGAAATTTGCATGCAGATATATATACAGCTGAGTGCTGAAGAACTGATGGTTTTGAACTGTGGTGTTGGAGAAGACCCTTGAGAGTCCTTTGGACTGCAAGGAGATCCAGCCAGTCCATCCTAAAGGAAATCAGTCCTGAGTGTTCACTGGAGGTACTGATTGTTGAGGCTGAAACTCCAATACTTTGGCCACCTGATGAGGAGAGCTGACTCATTTGAAAAGACCCTGATGCTGGGAAAGATTGAGGGTAGGAGGAGAAATGGATGACAGGGGATGAGATGGTTGGATGGCATCACCAACACAATGGAAGTGAGTTTGGACAGACTCTGGGAGTTGGTGATGGACAGAGAGGCCTGGCATGCTGCGGTTCATGGGGTTTCAAAGAGTCAGACAGGACTCAGCAACTGAACTGAACGTTAAGAAATATGGAATTTTATATATGCCAAATATGAAAATCTTAGTGCTGATTATATGTATGAAATGTGGAATTTCTTGTATGTCACATAATAAAATCTGGGTGCAGACTCTCAAATAGAGGATATATAGAATTTTCTTTGTGTCACTTGTGAAAAACTCAGCACAGAATCTGGGTGAAGATTATAATGCCTATAATGTAAAGAATTTTCTCTATTTAGTATATGTGAATCTGGGTATAAGTTTCCATATACTTGAAACAATGAATTGTCTATCCCATACATGAGAATCTGGCTATAACATTTTAATTATTTTTATATGGAATATACTTGAGTTCACATATGAAAAGCTGAGCAGAAAATTTTACATATGTGAAATATGGATTTTTGCTATCTTACACACATAATCTGAGTGAGAATTTTCATATATATGAAATTTGAAATATTGTCTCTCACATACAAAGATCTGGGTACTGACTTTCCTATATGTGAAACATAAATTTTTCTCTAAATCATATGAAAGAATGTGATGAAAGTTTCATGTGTACATAATGTGGAATTTTATGTCACCTATCAGGACCTGGGTTCGGATGACAGTATATAGTGAATTTAGAATTTCCTCTGTCATACATGAGAAATGCGACTCAGACTTTTAAATATATACAATATGGACACACTGATATCATACATGGGAATCTGGGCACAGGTTTTCATATATGTAAAAGGTAATATTTTATCTCTGTCATATATGAGATTCTGTGTGCAGGTAATCATATATGAAATATTGAATTTTCCTTGAGACATGTATCAGAATTTGGGTGCAAATTTTCACACATATGATACATGGAATTTTCCTTCTGACACATAAGAGAATCTGCATACATATTTTTTTAATATATTAAATATGGAATTTTCTCAATGTTACACATGGTAATCTGAATGCAGATTTACATTCAAATATATGAAATACGGAATTTTCTCTGTCAAATACGTAAGCCTGGGTAAGACTTTCACATAAGTGAACTATTAAAGTATCTCTGTCACATAGGAATATCTACACTCTGGATAGTCCTATGTATATATGAAAAATGGAAACTTGTTCTGTCATATATGAAAGGAAGACAAAATATTACATATTACTAATATTAATATTATATATTATAGAATATATTATAATATACACAAAATATAGAAATGCCTCTATAATATGTGAAAATCTGAATGCATATTTTCATACATGTAAAAATCTGCACCCAAATTATCATACATGACATTGGGAAAATTCAATACTGCACATATGTGAAATATATGTGTACAGATATTCATTCATATGAAACATGGAATTTTCTAAATGTACCATAAGAGAATCTGGGTGCATATTTTTTCAATGTTAAATATGAATTTTATTGATGTTATATATGAAACCCTGGATTCAAATTTTTATAATATATTTATATGAAATGAGATTTTCTCTATCATCCAGAGAAATATAAGTGAAGATTTTTGTGTCTAAGAAATATGGAATTTTCTATTTATGATATATGAGGGTATAGGTTTTTACACATTTCACATATAGATTTTCTCTGTTCTGTATATTAAGAGCAGAATGCAGATTTTCATATATATTAATTATGGAAATGTATCTATATCCCACAGGAGAATCAGTGTGCAGGTTTTCATGATTAATAAACATAGAGTTTTCTCTATATAAGAATCTGGGTGCACTGTTTCATATATATGAAACATGGAATATTCTTTATATCACATATGAGAATCTGCATCCATATTTTAAGATTTATGGTATAGAGAGTTTTCTTTGTGTAATATATGATATGCAATCTCCTCTATGTCACATCTGAAAATCTGGGGACAGATTTTCACACTGTTTATTCCCTCCTGTATACAAGAATCAGGGTGCAGACTATTATATAGATGAAATATAGAAATTTCTCTATCTTACATATGAAAATCTATTTTCATACATTAGAAACAGGCAATTTTCTCTGGGCTGGATATGAGACTGTGAGTGCAGATTCCCAATATATATTATAACAAAATTTTTCTGTCACAAACTTGAACAAAGATTTTTCAGATGTACAAAATACGAACTTTTCTCATCATTCAGGTGAATCTTGGCATAGTGTGTGTGTGTGTGTGTGTGTGTGTGTGTAATTTTCTGTATGTCACACATGCAAATTTGAATGCAGATTTGGAAATATCTGAAAGATGTCATTCTTATTATACTATATATGAGAATCTGGATGGAGATTATCATATATCCAGAGAAAATAAAAGAAAATAAGCAATTTTCTTTCTCTAAGTCATATATAATAATCTGACTACAGGTCTTCATAAATGTAAAATATGGACTTTTCTCTATGTCATATATGAAAAACTAGCACAGATTATAATACATATATATGTATATGATCCAGAACTTCAAGTGTGTCATTATTGATATCTGGTTGCATATATTTAATATATATGAAAAATTAATTTTCCCTATGTCACATATGAGAATCTTGCTGCAGGTCATTAAATATATTAACTATAGTATTTTCCTGGTAATTGAAATAGGGATTTTGTACAGATGTAAAAGTTGGACCATAAAGAAGGCTGAGAAATGAAGAACTGGTGGTTTCAGACGTGGTGCTGGAGAAGACTCAGGAGTCTGTTAGACCACTAAAAGATTGAGCCAGTCTATTCTAAAGGAAATCGACCCTGAATATTCACTGGAAGGACAGATGAATATGCTGGATGGTTGGATGGTATCACTGAGTAAATTAACATAAGTTTGAGCAAACTGCGGGAGACAGTGAAGGACTGGGAAGCCTGGGAAGCTGAAGACCACAGGGACACTAAGAGTTAAATGTGATTTACTGACTGAACAACAAGTAAATCTTGATGAAGATTTTCATATATGTGAACTATGAACATTTCTGTATGTTACATATAAAAACGTGGGCTCACATTTTCATATGCATAAAATCGGGAATTTTCTTAGCTTGTATATAGAAATCTCAGTGCAGATGCTAGTATATATGAGATACAGTATTTTCTCCTATCAGGTATGGACATTTGGCCACAGATTCTGATATAAATGCAATATACAATTTGTTCTATGTCATATATGAAGATGTGGATGTAGATTTGTATATATATGAAATATGGAATTTTCTCAGTGTGTCATGTGAAAATCTGGGTGCAGATTTTCATATATATGAAATCTGTAATATTTTATAAGGTCTTATGTGAGACTCTGGGTGCAGATTTACCAATATATAGTGTATATGGACTACTTTCTGTATCACATACCAATCTGGGCAAAGATTTTCAGGTATATAATTTTTTTCTCAAATTCAGGTAAGTAAATCTGTATATATATATGAAATAGGTAATTTATCTATGTCACACAAGTTTTTCTATGTCACTTGTGAAAACTGTTTCAGATTGACATATATATAAAATGCAATTTTCTCTATATATTTCTATAATATCTTCTATATTCTATTGGAATACAAAGATATTCCTATATATAAATGGGTTGTTTTCTCCATTTCATAAATGTCAATCTATATCTGGATTTAAACACATATGAAATATGTGATTTTCTCTAAATGAAATATAAGTATTTGTGTGCAGATGAACATTACAGAAAATACTGAATTTTCTCTATATCATATATAATAATCTGTATGAAGACCTTAATATATATGAAACACAAAATTTTATTAATTCTGATATGAGAATCTGGATGTTACTTTTCATATGTATTAAATAAAGATATTCCCTCTGTCAATATGAGAACCTAGGGCCATATCTTCATACATGTGAAATAGGGAATTTCCCCTATGTCTGCTGAGGGTCTTGGTGTGTACTTTCATGACATATGCAATTTTCTATGTCATATATGAAATTCTGGGAGCATGTATTTATATTATAATATACATGTATATATGCTTGTTTCAAATTTCACATGCATTTGTGTATAGATATCACATATTAGAAAGTTCAGTCATTCGGTTTTGTTCGACTCTTTGGAACCCAGTGGAGTGCAGCATGCCAGGCTTGCCCATCCATCACCAACTCCCAGAGGTTGCTCAAACTCAACTCCTTTAAGTTGGTGATGCTATCCAACATTCTGGTCCTCCGTCATAACCTTCTTCCCCTGTCTTCAACCTTCCCCAGCATCAGGGTCTTTACTAAGGAGTCAGTTTCTCTCATCAGGTGGCCAAAGGATTGGAGCTTCAGCTTCAGCATCAGTCCTTGCAATGAACATTCAGATCTGATTTCCATTAGGATAGACTGGTTGGATCCCCTGGCAGTCCAAGGGACTCGCAAGAGTCTTCTCCAACACCACAGTTCAAAAGCATCAATTCTTTGGGGAACAGCCTTCATTATAGTCCAGTTCTCACATCCATATATGACTTCCGGAAAAACAACAGCTGTGACTAGACAGACATTTGTCATAAAGTAATGTCGCTGCTCTTTAATAAGCTCTCTCAGTTCAGTTCCGTTCAGTCCAATCACTCAGTTATGTCCGACTCTTTGTGACCCGATGGACTGCAGCACGCCAGGCCTCCGTGTCCATCACCAACTCCCAGAGTTTACTAAAACTCATGTCCACTGAGTCAGTGATGCCATCCAACCATCTCATCCTCTGTTGCCCCTTTACCTCCTGCCTTCAATCCCTTCACTCCAAGGGACTCTCAAGAGTCTTCTCCAACAAAACAGTTCAAAAGCATCCCTTCTTCAGCACTCAGCATTCTTTATAGTCCAACTCTCACATCTATACATGATTACTGGAAAAACCACAGCCCTGACGAGACAGACCTTTGTCAACAAAGTAATGTCTCTGCTTTTTAATACACTGTCTAGGTTGGTCATAACTTTCCTTCCAAGGAGTAAGTGTCTTTTTTTTTTTTTTCCATTTATTTTTATTAGTTGGAGGCTAATTACTTTACATCATTACAGTAGTTTTTGTCATACATTGAAATGAATTAGCCATGGATTTACATGTATTCCCCATCCTGGTCCCCCCTCCCACCTCCCTCTCCAC
>NW_027224426.1:0-39799 GCF_023699985.2 Odocoileus virginianus | reverse complement strand
CCCACGAAGCACGGCGTTTCACCGCAATATATCGCAATGCTGTGAGCGGCGACACAACATGCGGCATCTCGCCTCTCACAAGGACGACATAAGGAGCTGTGCCGCACAAGGTGGTTGACTCCGCGCAAGCCGGCCCACGCAGGCGGTGCACGCACTGCTGTGGCACTAGAAATCATTCGCTGGAGAAGAGCCCGACATCTCGGTAGATGGCCTCCGCAGAAGACCCGTGCAAATACGTATACAGGGCGCGCGAGTCGGAACAGTGCCAGGGCATATGTGCTTATCTCTCTGAGAAGTTAGCATTGCGCCCTCCGCGATGTGTTGCGGTGGACTCCGTACTCGCCGGTACTAGTCAGCGTGTGCAGATCCGAGGGCGAGTGCCTTGGCACCGGCGCGTTGCGCCGCAGCGCGACCGCCTGCGACATCAGGTGTCCCGTGCATTCTACAAGCGCACCTAGATGCGAACCTGGTCTCCTGCGTCTGCAGAAGCCGCTAACCCCTCCCTGTCATGAGTTCCCTGGGACCGGTAATCCTGTCCCATCCCCTGCTTCGGCCGGGCACCGCGGCTGAGCCGTCCTAGTCGTGTCTTTCCCGCCTACCTTTTTTCACACTGGCGCCTCCTTCATGCTTACGTTCTGCACAGGGAGGAATGCGCGCGTATTCGACGTGCATAGACACGGCGTGGATGCCCAGGCGGCAGCGCATATCACATCGTACTGGCGTCGAGTGTGTTTTAGCCACGTTGGTTGCGCCGTATGCAGATGGCAGTAGGGGGCTTGTTTGCAACCAGGAAGAGGTGAGTACGCCGGAAAAGGTGGAACACATTGTGTGCGGAGAGCAGTAGGGTCTTGCTCGTCCTCTGTCTGAGGCGGCAGGACATTTTGACACTGGGAAAATTAGGGGCGTGCGCGGCAGCGCGCCAGAGTCAGGAGAGACTAAACACTGACACGGACGCTTCCACGGCGCAGCCCGTTCACCAGGATGCGGCAGCGGCTTCTTCGGATGACGTCTGGGACGGATAGGATTCGCGTTGGACTAAAGAGGGTCACACATGGCAGAGGAAACGAGACAACATCGCTTCTCAGATGCTACACTTCGGTCACTACTTCTCCTTCCCAGACGCTGCGAGTCGACAGCGCGGGGCCGGGAGAGCTGCAGTAGAGTGAAAGGGACTTCACGTAGGACTCCGCGACATACAATCGGTTGTTCTCTCGTAGAAGCAGGGAAAGGCTGTCCGCCGCAGCGGTTTCGCGAGCAGGGCTGGACCGTCGCCCACTCACTGAATACGCTGTTTTCTTGAGTATGTCGCAGCAGCAGTCTTCTTTCGCGGCAGCTGTGAAAGCTTTACGGTACAAAGCGGAAGGCACCGCAGGACTGGAAAGTGCCGCGGCGGAGTTGTAGTATGCAAAAGAGGCGTTAAACGTCAAAGACGCTGAGGTGCGAGGACTCGAATTACAGGTCCATTCAAATCGACCTGCTGCCTCGCCGTGCTACCAGAAATCGTCGCCACGAAAGAACGAATAGGTGTCCTTCTTCGCGGTATCCGATCTATGCTGGACATCTCATCTGTCGACAGTGTCCACTAACACTGGCACCTTCGCGCGCCACCGGAATTGCACTATACTGGCGGGGGTCGGCCGAAAACTAGTCCGCCGTGAGCAGGCTGTCTCCGCCAGAGATCCCTCAGAACAAGTGATGTTTTCTTACACAGAGGGAGGTGAGGGTCTGATCGGCGGCCCACTGTTCGTCTCCGGCGAGAACGGACAGAGTGGCGCGGGCAAGCGTCTATGTTTGACTAGCCCAGTGGCAGAGCTGGAAGCGGAGTCCTGTTCGCACAATTTCTACGTCTGCTGGCAACGGCAAAGTGCGGTTACGCGTCTCCGGGGAAGCGTGACAAACCCGGTACAGCCCACTTCCTTTGCAGGAGGGAGTGATCAGTTTCGAGCGCAGCCTGACTCTCCAGTACTGCCATCGTTTTGCGGACGCGGTCCATTGACTGGAAGGCTTGAAGCACCGACACGGGTGGCTCGCATTTCTCTAATGCCTGGCAGTGCTCGCTACGTCTCCTGGTGGCCCTCAAGGCGAAAATACGTTCACCGGCATCTTAGTGCTGTGGGCGTGCCCCAAGCAATTGCCGGGTGGCCCGTGTCCTGCCGGCATCGTCTTGCGCGCAACGGGGGAGCGAGGCGCAGGTTGAATGAGGAGCCGCTGATGCCGCTATAGTTTGCACACGAGGGAATCCCACCTTTTCGTCGCTTCTCCGAGCCTAATAATTTGCGGGCTCCGGCAGCGAGGGGGAAATTGCAGGCTTTCATGAGGGAGCCCGCACTGAGGAAACAGGTGGCGCCGTCGATGAGCCAAGATTCGTAGAGAGACATCCCTCGTCTGCTAATAGCGTAGCGCACGCAAGATACGGTAGGAGGCAGCCTTCTCCGCGTATACATTCCCCATCCGGCACGCGGCGCCCGCGCGCTTGCACGCCCTCGTCCGGACATTGAATTTCTTCACCGCAAGACAGTCTTTGTTGCAACGGGTAAGGGACGAGCGCGACGGAACCATATTGTGATCGGCGTCTCCTTTGCAAAGATGGAACCAGATGGACTAGCAGGCGTTGTCGAGATAGGCAGAAGCTTGACGAGCGCTGGCGGCAAATAGGCGAGAGTCCTGCATACTGCTGGGGAACGCGCAAAGTGGTGTAGCGGGAGGGTGCAGCGCAGCTCCTCGCAGCTTCTCTGATGGAGAATTGTCGACATGCTCTTCACTACTTTGCTGCTGGCCGGAGCCGCGCCGCCCTGACAATACAAAATAATGAATCTTCCTCCTGTTACTACGAGTACTACCACTAGAATCCAGCATGACGCCAAAGTCATAACGAAAAGCCGCCGGGCGCTCGAGTGCTGCGTTCGCGAGTGGCTAGTGGAGACCCCCTCGCGTCCGAGGCTTGAGGCATGGATGTGGAGTAGCATGTCAAGGTCAGAGCGTAAAACACGGGTAACACTCCCCAGCTGGCGAGCCCTAGGGTGTATTAATGCAGTCGGCTTGCATCGGCCGGCTCCGGCGCAGTTTGCTGCGCGCAATGCTGCTTGCGTCGTCGCTTGTCGAGAAGGCGTGCTAGTTGACACATCAGGAGAGCGAGCTTCCCAGATAGCGGAAACCAGCGCACCGAACAGCTGGCGTTGTTCGCCTGCCTTGCCAGGCGCGCCCTACGAGGTGCTTCGTACGGATGAGAAGCGTCGTCGATTGCCTGCGGTCCGTAACAGGCCCTGAGCTCACACACAGGAGAAGTGTATGCTGCCTTCGGCTACTACGTAGGCGTATTCCGTAGCCTACAGGTCGCGCGCGCTGAGGCACCACTCCCTGTGACGGTGGTTTTACTCGTGAAAAAGAGTCGCCCGCCAACCGCCAGGGGGACATAGATGACGGTGTAGCGCCGAGCCAAAGATACGCGAGGTCCGCATGACGCTCGCATAATTGACAGAAGGGCAAAAGCAGAGTGGAAGCCACACGAAGATCAGCGAATGCACTGCGTCTACGCGCGTTTCGGGTACGGCAGCGAGGAAGTCGGCGGTACCGCTTTCTCATCTTTGCGGCCGGGTGGCACATCCGTGGCACATCAGTGGCTCCTAATTCCATCGTTGCAGGAAAGGGTAAGCTTGTGCAAGACCTACTAAGAATTCCCCTGAACTCGCATGTGTCAAGGCACACCTGCCTCACCCCATGCAATCCTGCAGCGCTTCAAGACGCAGACAACTATCACAGCCCGGCATTTATAATGTGGACACAAATATCTGGCGTGCGAGATCGGATACTTGCATCAGCCACGATGACCGCGCGAAAGACCGGTGTGCCACTTCTGCAGTCGACTCCTGCTGAGTGCATTGCATTCTAATTTCCAGGACGCCGGCTCACGTCAGCATGCCTTGTGACTTTCGAGAAGTCAGACAAGTGGGCTCCTAACGCTTAGAAAATTTTCCTGCACCTGCTGCAAAAATGTGTAGTTCCATAATGCTGTGCACGTGGAAAAACGTGACGAAGCACGGCGTTTCACTGCAATATCGCAATGCTGCTGAGCGGCGACACAGACATGCGGCATCTCGCCTCTCACAAGGACAACATAAGGAGCTGTGCCGCACAAAGTGGTTGACTCCGCGCAAGCCGGCCCACGCAGGCGGTGCACGCACTGCTGTGGCACTAGAAATCGTCCGCTCGAGATGAGCCCGACATCCCTAGAGGTGGCCTCGGCCGAAGACCCGTGCAAATACGTATACAGGGCGCGCGAGTCGGAACAGTGCCAGGGCATGTGTGCTTATCTTTTTGAGGAGTCGGCATTGCGCCCTTCGCGAAGTTCTGCGGTGAAACCCGTACTCGCCGGTAGTAGTGAGCGTGTGCAGATCCGAGGGCGAGTGCCTTGGCACCGGCGCGTGGCGCCGCAGCGCGACCGCCTGCGACATCAGGTATCCAGCGCATCCTACAAGCGCACCTGGGTCCGTGCCTAGTTTCCTGCTTCTGCAGAAGCCGCTAACACCTCCGTGTGATGACTACTCTGGGGTCGGTAACCGTGCTCCGTCCCCTGCTTCGGCGGGGCACCGCGGCTGAGCCGTCCTAGTCGTGTCTTTCCCGCCTACCTTTTTTTCACACATGGCGCCTCTTTCAGGCTTACGTTCTGCACAGGGAGGAATGCGCTCGTATTCGACGTGCGTAAACACGGCGTGGATGCTCAGGCGGCAGCGCATATCACCGCCGTGCCGGCGTAGCGCGTGTTTTGGTCACGTTCGTTGCGCCATCTGCAGAAAGCGTTAGGAGGCTGCTTTGCATCCAGGAAGAGGTGAGTATTGCTAAGCAGAACCCATCTGCGGAAAGAAACTGCAGTCGGGCCCGCAAGGCAAGGGTCGCCCTGTCGGCAGATGACGGCAGGGCAAGAGGCGACGCCGGAAAAGGTGGAACACATTGTGTGCGGAGACATCAGCGCCATGTCCGGAAGCCGCTAGTGCGGAGAGCTCGGCAGGTCTGACGAAGCGGTCGGTCTGAGAGCCTCAGCATCCCCTGCTGTTCTCTTGTGATGGAAAGTCCGTGAAGCTTACTCGATGCTGTCGCCGCACAAAGTTGAATCCCTTGCAAGTGATGCTGTTTGGTTCCGTTAGTGGGGAACTACGTTCTGATGGAGCCCGTCAAACAGGCAGAGGCTGCATTCTCGCCCTGTCCTCTCCCGTGAGCACATGCTTGCAGAGAGAAGTAAGACCTTTGTAGAGAACAGCTGACCGCGCTGAGCTGCGCCAGCGGGTCTTCATCATGCGACAGAACGACTCATGGATTCTGGCAGGGGTGTGGATTGACGTGCGTCCTCTTCTACAAGAAGCCGCTCCCGCAAAACAGACTTCTCCACGTTATGAAAAGGCGTCCTGCAAAAGTCGAGCGTACTTGGTTTTCGAGTCGTTGCAGGAAAATCGGACTCATCTCTGTGAGACAATGGAACCGGTTGGTGCTGGACTGGCGGCAAAGTAGTGATGCCTCCTGTTAACTGGGCTCCATCGTCTGGAATGCTGCCGGGGGCTGGCGCTGGCGAGTCCTGGCTTGTGAGTGCTTTGTAGATGCTGGCCTAGCACCGGCGTGAAACATTCGTCGCAGAAGCGTTTAAGGAGCGCTCGAGCCGCTGACATTTCTGCCGAGTTCTCTCGAACTGTGCATTTCAGCTACACGGGCACCCTGGCCTGTTGCATCAGACGCCAACATGGTAGAAACTGGAGAGAGCTTGACTCAGCGGGCCGGAGCTGTCCAAGGTTTCGAGTGCAGCAGCCTATCCTGGAAGGGTAAAGGGTGATGTGCATACGCTAACAGGAGAAGTGGAATGCTACTGTAGGACTGCAAGCGCTCCGGTGCACTGTCTGCTTCACGGCGCTCCGACATATAGCGTTTGCACCTCTTTTTCGCTGGCCGCGCGAGGCGTGGCACGGCGAAGGAGCCGTGGCGGAGCTGCTACACGCTATGTACACCGGTGGCCAGCTAGTCCTGGAAATCACGCACCACGGGATGTGGCAGTCTATGAGTTATCCTTCAGTCGGCGAACGCTCGTAAGGATTGGCCCCCGTGAGTAAGCATATGCACACGCGTCCCCGGGCAATTTTGTACAGCGCGCAACGCAGCCGGGACGACGGACAGTCCCGTGTGACTTGACGCACTCTTGCGGACCCGCACGTACTGCGCGCTCAGTCACAGAGGCACTGTAGCGCAGTAGCTGGTGGCGTTAGGGTCTTGCCCGTCCTGTTGTTGAGGCGCTGCAACATTTCGTCCTTGGGGAAATCGGGGGCGTACGCGACACCCCGCCGGCACTTGGGTCAATCGAACACCGGCACGTACGATTCCAGGTAGCAGCACGTACATTAGAGGACAAGAAGCTTTTTTGACTGAGGTACGGGACAGATAGGATGCGAGCCGGACTAAACACTGCCGCGCACTGTAGAGGAGAATAGACAGCATTGCTTCGTAGATGCTCTCCACGGCATTTGCACCCAACGGGCAACCACGTATTCAGTGGCGCTCGTGTACATTTGTGATGCACCTCGGCAACGGCGGCTGTTTCAGGGGATCCCGGGCACAAGCAGTTTGTCGAGAAACCGCGTCACAAGGCTGTTGAGGCTGCCAATGCTGCAGGGTACTCAGCCTATCCGACTTCTTTGAGTCACTTGTATGATCCGTTTCGTGACAGGTCTTCCGCAAGGCCTGGTGTTCCTCCCCTCCCTGGATGCGCCGCCAGCTACACGATCGGCAGCTCCTTCAGAACATTGTAAGCTGTTGCCATGCTTGGCTGGCTTGCAGCGACAGGTTCGTGACGACTTTCATAAGAGGCAGCAGCATTTTCCAAGCTGTAGACACTTCCGGGAGAGTGGTGCTCGGTCGAGAGCCCTGCAGGCTGTGGTCGACATCCCTCGTAGGCATCCGAAGGCTGACTACCCGGGCTACCTCCTTCCGTTAGCAGATAGTCAAGCATACCTCTGCTTCTCGGGTGCCGGCGAGTCATCCTAAAGACCAAAGCCGCTAGGGCAATGGCCCTTTGCCTGGTCAACTCTCAGCGCTGATTGAAAGCGAGGACGGCTAGGCGGATGTGCTGCGCGCTACCGGCGCGTAAATGTATATATACACAGAGACGCGCATGTGCGCAGGTGGAACACAGGAAGTCCAATCCAGCGACATCGCAAGTGCGAGGACGGGGGTGATATGTGTCGGAACCTCTGTGAGCGCTGTCTTAGAAAATCTTTGGATAGAACTCCCGTCGTTGCGTCACGCTCAACCCGCTGCGGCGCACTACAGGGTACGATATCGGGCGGAAAGCGCGAATGCTGGTGTGTGTGCTCGACAAATTCTCAGCGCGGCAAATGCCTGCGGGTGTGTGTCGTGCGGCAGCAGGTGGGACGAGCTGATGCAAGCATGAAAAAGTAGAGGAGCAAGGAAATACGAGGGGACGCATTACCACAGGCGGAGGCTGGTATCTGTATATGTCAGCGACGTTGGGTGAAGAGTTATGGAGTGAGAAATAACAGCGCACATCAGCTATAAACCCCTTAAAAAACTGCACCAACCGCCTCCGTGCACGGGTGCACAGGGGCCTCAGCGGATTATTATGAAGCGGGCAAACGGACCCGCTTTCCAGACGCGGAATTACAAAGCGGACAAGAAGGCGTCTGCGTCGTAGTGAATATTCAGCTCCAACTGAAAGGCTAACTGCGAGAAAAACTCTTTGCTCTTATTTTGCTGTCCAGGCAACGCTTGGATACATTGCATTTCCAGGGTTGTTGATTGCGGCACCGGCAGAGCAGCATACGGTTAGAGCTCACCACGACGCAGATTGCAAGTCCTAGCAGAACTCCCGCCTGACAGAAGCATACGAGATGCTCGTGTACGAATAGTCTATGGCCCCTCGGAGATGCGGCGACCTCCGGCTGACATCTGTAGCGCTCTATACTGGACTGGCCCTACACCTATGTCCCGCTGCAATGAGTATAAACTGCCCCGTCTTAAACACTGTATAGCGCTATCCCACGACCGGAGGCGGAGCTCTTCAATAGTCTTTTTAGAACTCCATGTGCGACGCGTTCCCAGGATGGTCGAAGCTATCGCCTGTGCGGCGGCGCCCTCGACCGCAGTGCTTTATACACGGGAGGGGCCTGGAGGGGGATCTAAAGCGTTCACTTGCTACGACGATCGGGATACTGGAAGACGTCCTGACTCAAGGGGCAAGGTGCAGTCTCCGAAAAAAACGCCTCATGCGAGACAGCCCATCTTCCCGAGGCGGTGGGGAGGATTCTAGGCAAAGGCGTGGGAACAGGGGAAATGCACGCATTTCCATGCACAAGTCCGTTCGAAATACGGCGGCAACTTGGCCCGGGAGAGAGTCGCGTGCAATTTGGGATGATTTCAGCTGCAGGCATGCACGTCGGTCCTAATCTGTAGTTATTGCAAGCTGCGTGACCAGCCAGCCTTACCGACAAGACAGAGCTGCAGGAGAGTCTAGCGGTGCCTTTCGCTGGCCTTCGACGGCGCCTCCACCGTCGCAACCACGGCCCACGCCAAATCTCTCTAGCAGACTAGCGGACGTAAGACGGATTGTAGACCACTTTCATACTTTGGCATACCGATTGAGTCGAGTTTGGCTGCGCTGTGCTCCATGTTGCAGGGTGAGAACTTGTACTATCATCAGCGGCCGCGTATCGCGAAGAAACGTAGGCACCACAGAGGCTACTGGAATGGGAGAGGACAGAGTCACGTGCCTTATGGCAAGCCCGCCACGGCGAGAGCGGAAGAGTCTGGTGAAAAGCTGAAAAGATGTAAGACCTTCGACAAGAATGTTGGACAGAACCGCGTTGATCCATTCTCACTAAGAGAGGCTCGCGACCGGGGTCGCACTAGGTGATCATATGCGTCTGGTTTCTTGTGAAGTGGACGCCACAATTGCTGCTCTCTTATATGTCTCAATGCAGTGCAAACTTCGGTCAGAGATAACCTACAAGCTGACCCGTGATTCTGTGTCAGTGTGCAGCTAAATCTCCAGCCCCCAAAGGCGATTTATGCCGGCCCCCTGCCGCGACCTGGGGAGACAGGGTCATAATAGTAGAACAAGCACCACCCTTCTTCGCACGCGCGCTGCAGGAGTGCGGCAAGTGGCCACAGCGCAAGCCGAACAAAAATTGTCTCCTAGCGTGGGCGACGTCTCGTGTGCAAGCAGCCGAGAGCTGTTTGCGTGCGACTCCTGCGCGTCATAAGCTCTCTTTTGGCGGCATCGCAAACGCTCTCCACCTCCTAATGCGGCGCTCTGCTGCATAGCTGAAGGTGAGAACCCTGTTGTGGGGTCGGTTTTTCCAGGCCCTGGATACGGTGCCAGGTTCTGTGTGCGTCTCCTGTGCATGAAACATTGTCCTGTTGCAGTCGCCTCCATGAGCGCCTAGGAGGACAGGGGTGCGCGCATGGACCGGTTAACAAGAGGATAAGCTCACTGTAGCGTGCGCTTGACCACTACCACGGGGTGCAGCGAAGAAACACCTCCTCTAGGAGCACTGCAGCTACCCTCCCTTGCCGGCCTCCCTTGAACGGCCGTGAAGTATCTGCTGCGGAACCAGCATGTCGGTACGGGGCAGGACTCCCCGCCTCGCCCTCGTGAGGCTGGCTGTGTTTCTTTTTTAGCCCGTGTGTCCGAGTATTTGCATCCCGCCACCTTACTAGTGTACGCCGCGCGGTCTTGACTGCGATGACACGGTGCCCGGGGCCACAATGTTCTTGCTGTGACTGATTATGTCGATTCCCTCTATCTCGGCAGATACTGACACACTTGGGAGGAACCGGCCGCAGAGTCGAGGCTCTCACCCGCTAAGAGTACTGCAGCAGAGTAGGCGCGGGCATTGCCAGGCAGCTGTAGACGGGCAGCGTGATTTGTCTCAACTTCATTTCCAGGGGGAGGGTGACGATTACTGCTGCACGCTCAGGCGTCGCGACCCTGATCGCCTGCCCGCCGTCTGCGTACACCCCTGTTCTCAGCACCGTCTTCTACCGTCGCCCAGGCCTTCTTTTGCAGCGTGAGGTAAGCGAAAGCTACAGAATTTGACAGCGGTCAACTTCTTAGTCCTAGGCGGCAGCGCTTCACGCTCCGCTTTAAACAATTCGAGAGCAGCTCAGCAACACAGCAGTCAGCCCCTGGACAGCGTAGGCGGTTGCGGGCAGGCCCGCTGTAACTGCAGGACGGGATAAACTTCCCGGCGTGTCTAAATCGAGCTGAACTCTCACAGGGCCCTACTATTTGGTAGTTCTCCGAAAGGGCAGAACGCATAGGCGTAGAGGCTATACGTCGCCGCGTGCTGGAGTAGACAAAGGGCGAGGACGGGTTTGTGACTGTGCAGCCGAATAGCAGCGCGCAGACACCTCGCCGCGCGCTGGGGGAGACAAAGGGCGAGGACGGGTTTGTGGCTGTGCAGCCTAATAGCAGCGCGCAGACACATTCGGTAGAGCAGCGCGTCGGGGCTTGCAGCACTTGCACTCGGCACCGGAGGGAACCGCAAGAGGCAGACGTGAGCGACAACAGGTACTGCTGCGTCTGCCGCAGAACCTCTTGAGGCGCCTAGCACGCTGCGCACCGTACATCGGAATGCCACGCAGTACAATGGGTTGCGCAGGGCTCAAAGTCGCGCTTTTGCGTACCAGAGCACCGTAGTGGCCTGAGTGCTAGTCCAGGCAGTGGGCGAAGGCCGAGCGGCGCGGGGAATCGACGATCTAGCGGTATTCCACGTGTTAGTGAGCCGGCTAAGCGAGATACCATATATCGGCGGCTGCCTAGTCGCAGGCGAAATGGTGATGACGGAAGAGGGTTGAAAGGATGGGGGGCTGTATCACCAGGTGAAGGCTGTGTCAAACACTCGTCCGCCGCAAGTTTTTCGACCCTCACTAACGCGCTTGTAGGAGTAGAGGAAAAGATGTGGCCGCGGGCGGGCTCGAGTAGTGCAAGGGCTGCACTACTCGACCGAAAAGAGTCTACTTTGAAAACAATCTCGGTAATGTAATGCACGAACGACGGCTTGAGTGACTTCGTCGCCCTCCTGTGCAGTGTTCCGTCAGAAGGAATAAAATCGGAATAGCCTTCACCGCGCTGCACCGCAACAGAGAACTCTTCGGACGCCACGTTTACTCACTCGAAAATCCACTCCATCGCTTTGAGGCGCCGATGTGATTTCGCAAGAAACGCGAGTACACGCTGGTACACTCGCTCCCTGCCTCGGTGTTCGAGAGTCTCTCAGGCGGGGACTAAGGGGAACGGCAGGGCCGTACAGGACTCTACTCATCTTCCTGTCACCGTCATGGGCTAGGCGGCGGACTGGGTCTTAAAGGACGCTAAGCGACATACTGCTCGATGCCTTGCATGCGGCTTTGTCGGGATGGATGTTCCTAATCCCACTGACATCCTAGAAGTCGAAGCCACGGTGAGGCGTACAATAACCCGTCACTTCTGTCAGAATCCGCAAACCGCCTGTATGAGAGGGCCATCGTATGATTTCCCGAAGCGTGTCTATACCTGCGTCCACGTCTGGGCAAGCGTTGCACACGGGCCGCATTGCAGACAACTCGCAGCGTGTATCGGAACGTAAGGACGAAACCGGCAGACCTGGCCGGGGTGCGCGGGCGAGAGGCGGTCTGCAAAGCCCTGGCCTTCTGCATCAGGCCTTCTGGTGCAGTTCCTGCGACGGCGTGACAAGAATGCTGATAGATTCTCTGCCGTGCGGATAGCGATCTGTACGGCGGCGGGAAGCGGAAGCGAGGTAGCACATCATATCGTGGGGAGGCTGGCTGAACACAAGAACGCTGGGACTCTATACTGCAAACACACAGGTAGTGCAATAAAAGCAGCGACGTGTTGCGGTTTGGCGCAATAGGGTATTCTCCGTGTCTTCTCCAGACGGCAGTAGAAGACGGCCTGGTGGCACATAGTTTCAGGAAGCACGCACAAACGCTCGCTCGCTAGTACACCGGAGGACATTCAGTTGCGATGTTGGAAGCAAATGAGATCCGCAGCAGTCGTCAACTGCCGCGTACTTGAAACGCGCCGGCGGATCTCGGGCTCTCAGCACGGAAGAGGCGGGACTGGTGGGCCGTTATGCATCCGCGTAGCGGTCGGTCTGAAATAGGGTTTCTCCCCGACGTAAGCGTTTGTCAGTGGGACGCTGATCATTTCTGCAAAAAAGGGCGTGTTGGCATTGGATTCCAGGTTCACAGCCGACGCCACATCCTAGGTATCATATTAATTGAGCCTGCGGCGGCCTCCGCGGACGCTGCTTCGATGTCCGGTGGCTTCCTAGGTTCCCGGGGCGGAATTCGAAATTGCGCCATGATCGACAGGAGGCAGACTGGTGTCCTCGTGTCTGAGTGGACAGAAACGTCTGCTTGAAGGCGCGCCGCGCTGGGTCTGCAGAGTTGGCTAAGACGACGTGAAGCGACTCCCTGGTGCGACCTCACCCAGACCCCTCACACTGACGTGCTCTTCCTCCTACGGGAGAAGAAGCAGCGGGGCGTGACATCTGAGTGAAGCTGGAGACTGACGACCACCGGCCGCGAGTGCCAGCCTCTGGTGATGCAGGCGGGGATTGTCCAGCTGCGAGTCCTGTACGTGCGAGAGCGTACTTCCATTGCCGCACAACACCGCCTCGACCCGTCACAGTGTCCTGGAACGCAGAAGGACGTGAGAGCCTTGCCTAGGGCCCAGCTGCTTGCCTGCCCAGAGCAGTCATCCCGGCGGTGCACGCAGCTCTTGCGTCTAAGTCATCAGCTCCAGATGACCCGGGAGACCAAGCCTGCGTGGAAACCCGTGTTGCACACGCTTCCCTGTTGTAGGTGCCTCGGGGACCGCTGACGGCCACGCGTAGACTAATAAAGAACCTCTTTAGCTTATGACGCAGCGTAGCAAGTCACCGAGAAGTGTTTCACTGCTGTTTTGAGGTTGCACGTAGGACCAGTGCCGCCAGCTCAGCGACTAGCGCCCGGCTAAGTACATTGTAGTAGCTGCTGCGGAGCCCTCCCTTGCGGCGCTCAGCCGCAAAGGCGTTACCTGTCGTCGGCGCGCTGGCCGCCGCTTCTGGCCAAGCATTAGATACACATACACCGCATTTTCGAATGCAGGACTCTCTTTTTAGTGCACAAGGTACACCGTCCCGTCAAATTGCTCGTTTGTGGTTTCTTTTGGCGGCGCCTCCTGTGGTGAGCCTCTCTCGAACTATGTAAGACACATTTCCTCCGCTCTTAACAGGCGCCCTGACTGGGCGGTGTCTGGGGAGCAGCCTCTAAGTATAGGGCGTCTCTGTGAAGACTGCTACGTTCGGGCAGGCGAAGGTGTCGTTGAGGCATGATACGCAGGCAGCCGCGGTGCCTTGGCCTCTTTGGCGATGGGGCACTTGACGGAGACCCCCGCTGCATCGGGTGGCCGCATCGCCGTCGGCCGTCTACGCACCGCCTCGATCAAAGCACTGTTTTTTCCCGTTGCGCATACCTCCCGTACAGCTCCTGGTGAGAGAGGACTTGGACAGAAGTTCTTAAAGACGCCTCCTGTGAGCCTCATCCTAATTCAAAATTCTACTGACAGCCGAGCCCTCTCCAGAGAGGTGGGCGACACTCGGGCCTACACGCAGGGCTCAAGTCAACACGCCAATGACACGGAATGGTGAGTTATTCTGTCTGGTGGCACTGAGCCTACCGGTAGCTTTAGAGTAGGATCCGCTCGCTGCGGCTGCTCGAACGGCTAGGACGAAAACATTTATCTCATTCAGCATCAGAATGGAGAAGGAGGGCTGAGAGCTCGTTGGTTCTGCGCTTCCGCGCAATGACTCTTCATTGATCGAAAAACAATCAGCACATCCGCGTTCCCATCCGCGGCGGCGGTCCACATGAGGAGCACGAGAGATAAATCAAGGGGTTGCTATATTGAATGTGACGGCCAATCTAAGCGCGGGTGCTCGAAGGAAAAGGGATATGCCGCACTTCGTAGATACTAGGGCGCGCCAAAGCATAACACAAATGCAGACGCGACCGGCTCGGTCGCGCATATTCGTCCACAGTGCCATGACTACTGTAAACGAAAGAGCTCCCCCTGCCATCCAGAGCTGTACCGGTTGGCACGAAAGGTCTGGATCTATATTTGTAAGTGGCAGAGGCAGTGAAGCGGTCTAAGCGAGGAGGTACTGTTGCAGGAGCCTCTGTTAGCATCTGATTGCTGGTCGTTGTCTTCTTGGCGTTGGGCTTAGCCAAGGATCTAAGAGTTCTTCTGCCTAATCCATGGATGGGGAATTGGCTTGTGCAGCAACGCGTCCGTATCAAAGCGCACTACGGCTGCCCCACTACGGCGTCCTGGGGAAGCCAGATCCGCAACGCTCAAAAGAGGGAGCGGCGGAGAGGGAGCAAGGATTGCGCTTCCCTGTGCGCCAGACTCACACTTGTATATTGCCTCTGCAAGCACAGTGAGACGCAGGAGACCGAACGGCGAGAGCGGGCCAAGACGGCAGGTGGTCTGCGTGACAGGTACGTGGTCGTAATCGCTTCTCAGAAATGGTTTCCTGGAGAGTGGTACCACGCTGACAGACGGCGCCACCCGGCTGTTTGCTAAGTGTCATACTTAGTGCGCTTCGTGAGCAGCGCAGGAGCTGTCCGCAGACTACAACTCCGAACAGCCAGTGACACGAAGAAAGAGGCCCACCGGTACAGAAAAGGAAAGAGGAGACTTCGAGTTTGTACAAGGGAAAGTCAAAAGTAAAGAGTGTTAAAATGCGAGTGTCAGACTCATAGACCACACGTGGACCAGCATAGTGCGTCGCTGTGCTACCAGGAGTCTTCACAACGACAAAGTAAGTAAAAGTTCTTCCGTGCGCCATGCGAGGTCTCGAGGAGACGCGGTCTTTTTGGCTGCGAGCGGAAACTGCGGCACCTTCGCCGACCGCCGGAATCCCGTTATGCTGGCGGCGTATCGTCGAGATCTGCTTGTCCGTGGGCAAGTCTGTACAACTTCAGCTAAAGGCATCGCAAACAAAACCATCTCCTGCTAAACAGAGGAAGGTGAGAGGCTGAGCGACTACAGCAAGAGCCTATCGACTGCTGCAAGCAGCTTCCATATCCTGGTTGCTCACCGAGTTTGCTGAAAAGGAGGTCTGCTTCCACAATGCCTATGTCTCCAAGCGCAGGCGCAGCAGTTTTGCGCGCGTGGGGGGAATGGTGGGAAACATTTGTACAGCGTGCTTCTTCCACAACAGAAGCTCATCAACCTTGAGCACAACCTGGCTATCCTTTTTTAGCGTTCGCCTTGCAGACGTCGTGCTTCGACTGTGGGCGAAGGAGCAGAGAACCTACACAGGCAGCACACATTTCTCTATTGCCTTGCAGTGTTTGCTTCACCACCTTGAGATCCTAAGAGGGACACTGCCTCGCCGACAGTGCACGGCCGCGCGTGTTTTGAATAGGCAGGGAAGCCGCCCATGAGCTGGCGGTACCGCCGTGCACGTCGTGGCTTCGAGGCGCGACATGCGACGACAAACTACCAGTGAGACTGTATTCTGGAGCACGGCTGTGCCTTCTTTTCCTCCGCTAGCAGCCAAATTTGGCGGTAATCAGACGGGAATTGGCGTTGCACTACGAGCGAAATGCCTCTTTATAAGCCACCAGCGGTGAAGGACGCGGAGCTCTGAAGCAGACGTAGTCCCCAGATCCTCAACTCTCTTGTACTAGATGCGTAATGTACGCTCATGAGGGCCTTCTGAACCAGCAGGTTGTCTTCGCAGTGAACGCCGGCGCCCGTGCGCTTGCAGGCTCTGAACACTGGGGTTTTCCCTAGCAAGACTGTCTTTGCAGCGACGGGTGAGAGAGGAGCTCGGTGATCAGCATGATCGCCTCAGAGACAGAGTCAGAGCGAATAACACGAGGTGGCCAATTAGGCCGGAGCCCAGGGGAGCAGGTGTCAAACATGAGCGAGTCCAGCAGATTGCTGACAAACGCCCGGCGCGCTTTGCCGCTTGGTCGCCCTGCATATCCTCTGGCGAGTAGCTGTCGGCACGCTCTCTAGTCTTTGCTAGCGGCGGAAGAAGCGTTGCCGAGCCACTATCAAGCACAATGCCTCTTTTCATTCTTACTATCAACACTACTACTAGAACCCGGACTGACGTCACAGAAAACGCAGAAGCACGCGGTATTCCGGAAGACGCAGAACCCGGGCACGGAATGGCGTTATCTGCGATGGAACACAAATGCGCAGACAAGACGAGCCTGTAACCGCGACGGATCCGGACATTCATGACTGGAAATCCCTATCGTCCCTCCGACTCCGACATCTCAGAACAGGTGGTGCTATGTCACGAGACATCTCTTTCGGCGGCAAAGGCGGCAGGCTACCTTCCACCTCTAAGCGCATCTCGGTGCAGGGAATGGCTACGCAGGGACTCTGTGCCAGCGAGAAAGCGGCAGAGAATTACGGTTCTCGCGGTACTTGCGGTGGCGCATCATACGCTACTATTGGAGGGGGAAACGCAGCGCGTAGGTCGCCAGAGGCGACGACAGGAGCATGGCACGGTGCGAAAGACTGTCGCGTTGCAAGGAAGAACAGCGGATATTCCCCGGGTTGACGTATAATGCGAAACCGACGCCTGAGCTGAGATTTCTCGAAGTGTGGAACATTGGTCAGGTAGGCTGATGCTTCTGAGTGACATCAGAGGGGGCCCGGAGTGCTGCCACACAGCATGCCTCAACAGGCACGCACAAGGGTCTGTGTCTTCTTCGCAACTGCAAGATAGTCGTGGACATGGAGGGTTTCTCGTGGAAGCTGGAAGAGCAAGGCGACCATTCCCACCAAGTAGCCTGTGAATCGTACTCTTTTCACCCGAACTGTGTAAAGTCACGCACATACTCTGGCACACAAGCGTCTCATGAGCGGCAACTGCAACAGAGGGTCTCTAAATTCCTTGCGTGGCGCCAGATTGACAGGGCGTCCACGTATTTCAGAGACAGCACCGTAAGGGGTTGAGAAGGCTTTGGCAACCCGTAGGGAGCCTCATTTTCTATATTCGGGCCAAGATCTCGCACTGTGTATGCAACAAAGCAGTTCACATGGCGCGGTGAATATTTCTGCTTGAGCAATATGTCTCCACTTCGCGTCGAACGTACATACCTTCGAATCCGTCTCACTTGAATTGCTTCCGTGCCGTATGATGTCTTCCCCGGGCTGAACTGCGAAACAGAATGAAGGCAAAGACGCCTGCACACTTGCTGCCGTCACCAATAGAAGGAGCTTACCCTCGGGAAGAACGCGGTAGGAAGTAGGAGGCCGCAGCGCTTTGGAGCATATGTTCTTCTGGAGGGCAGGCGAGCCTTGTGGCCGCAATGTCGCTGAGTTTATTTGTACTCAACGCCTCGTCGGGCGCTCGACTGCTGCGTTCGCAAGTGCTGGTGAACACTTTCGTCTGACGCTTCAGCCACTGATGCGGCATGGTCTACAAGGAACCACAACGGACAGCACGTACGACAGTCCCGTCATGGTGAGCATTAAGGCCTGTGACTGTTGGCGGATTGCACTGGCTGGCTCCGACGTATCCTGTTGTGGTCAATGCTGGCGGGTTTCTCGTTTTGTCGAAGAGGCGTACCCGTTGCCACATCAGAAAAAGCGGCCTTGCAAAACAGCGGGGCGTGCGAACTGCAAGTCCCGGCTTTCTGTACCTGCTTTCGACGCGCGTGCTGCGGGACGCTTCATACACATGAGAACCCCTATCGGTTCCCTGCGGTTAGGGTCAGGCTCTGAGCTCATAGAGGGGAGGACAATATGCCGCCTCCGGCTACTACGTAGTGTATTCCGTAGACTATGTGTTGCGTATGGGTGAGGCCAACGCCCCCCCCGGGAAGGGGTTTTTTTTTGCCAGTGAAAAAGACAATCGACCTATAGAGGAAAACAGTTGACGGTTTTGGGCGCCAGGGCCAGAAAAAACCAGGGCCGCAACGTCCTCACATAATTGACAGGAAGACAAAAAGCAGTGTTGAACCCACACAGAGATCAGCGAATACAGTGCGCGCCAAAACATCTTTTTGACCACGCGGCACATCCGCCTGCTAACTTCACTGCAGCAAAGGGTAAGGGCCTGTGAGACTCGCTAAAAGTTTCTAAACACGCATGTGTCGAGGCGCACCTGTCTCACAACATGCATCCCTGCGGCGCTTCAACACTGAGGACAACTCTTGCAGCCCTGCCTTTATATTATTCAGTATTGCAGCCCTGCCTCTATGATAGTAAGGCAGGCAACTGGCGTACCAGATCGGATACCTCCGTGAGCCACGATTAGCGCCTGCTGAAAAAATATCTGTGTGTCGGCTCCCCAGTCGACTCTTGCTGACGGCATTCTAATGTCGAGGACGCCAGGTCACGTCGGCATGCCTTGTGAATTTCGATTAGGGTGAATTTCGATTAGCCAGATAAACTGAGACCTAACGCTAGAAACTTCCGTTGCACCTGCGGCAAACTCGTCTAGTTCCGTAATCCTGTGCCCGTCGAAGGACGTTACTGAGCAGCGCATTTCACTGCGATACCGCGGTACTGTCGAGCGGCGACCAGAAGCAGGCGGCGCCTCGCGTTTACGAGGACGACACAGGATGTTGTCCCGCACGGAGTGGCTGAACCTGTGCAAGCGGGCCAGCGCAGGCCGGTGGGGCATCCCTGCATCGCTGTGGGACTGAAAATACTTCGCTCGAGGAGAGCCAGGCATTCGGGCAACGGACCTCCGCAGAACAGCCGCGCAAGTACGTGGACGCATATATATATATATATATATATATATTATATATATATATATTATATGAAGCTGCAAGAGCCGCCTCGGCGGCGCAGTCGACGCGGAACAGTGCCAGGACACGTGTGCTCATCTATTTGAGGAGCTGACATTGTGCCCGCCGCGATGTTCCGCGCCAAACCGCTTACTCGTCGGTAGTAGTCAGCCTGTGGACGTCCCAGGCCCAGTGCCTATCGACAAACACCGGCGCGCGACCGCCCGCGACATGAAGGCGTCGCGGAATACAAGCGTACCTGTGCCGGTCTCTAGTCTCCTGCCTTTGCAGAAGCCGCTCACACGTTCTTGTAATTATTTTGCTGGAGCCGGTAGCGCTGACCCAGCCCCTTCTTTAGCCGGGCACCCCGCCTGAACTCTAGTAGCACTGTCTTTCCTGGAAGACATCTCTCACACCTGGCAGGTCTCTCAGACGTAGATTCTTCACAGGGAGAGAGGCGCTTCTGTTAGACTTGCATTGGCCCCTGGCTCGTATCTCAGCCGTGGTCTCTGCAGAGAAGAAAAGGCGCTCGTATTCGGCGTGCATAGACACAACGCGAATGCTCAGTCGACCGCACTTGTCACACCTGTCCCGGCGTAGCGTGCACATCAGCGATGCTCGTTGCACCGTATGCAGGTATCGGTGAAAGGCTGTGTTGCATTCAGCAAGTGAGTGCTGCGAGGCACAATCCTTCAGCGAGGAAAGGCGCAGTCCGGCCCGGGGAAACAAACTCGCCCTGCTACGAAAAGAGAGCAGACGGAATGCTCGCGCCTACAAAGGTGAGCGAGATTGTGGGTACAGATATCAGCTCCCTGCGCGGAACCGCTACTGCTGAGAGGGTGGCTACTTTGACCAACCCGTCGGTGTGAGGAGTGTAAGGGGCTCAGCACTCAGCAGCGTTCTGTCGTCATAAGAGGTACCGTAAGCTGTGGCGTGCGTGCTCGTGGTGTCGCTGCGCAGGATCGAATATCTTGCACCTGCAGTCATGTCCTGAGGGCCTCCGTTGAGCAGGCGATTTTCTCGCCCGCTTCCTCCGCCGTGAGCATTGTATGTAGAGAGAAGTAAGATCATTGATGATCGGGAGAGTGCACTGAGCTGGCTTGCCGTCATGGGATAGGACCGGCCATGAAACTTCCGCCAGGATTTGTGCACTCCTCTGCTCCATCGTTTACGGCAAGCCGCTCCAGCAGGACAGTTTGCCTGATGGTACGGAAGGCGGCGCTCGAGAAAGTCGATGATACATTGTTTCCCGGTTCCGCTAGTAAAATCTGGCTCACCCTGCGAGAGGAGGGAAGCGGGAGGTGTTTCAGTGGCGCCAAGACTAGTGACGTCTGCTGTTGATGTGCCTCCACCGTGTGGAAAGTCGCCAGGGTCGGCGTGGTAAGTCCTAATTCGTCGTAACTTTTTAAGCCCTAGCGTAGCACGTGGATGGTTCAGCTGACACAGAATGCATTGACAATCGGTCGGGTCTTCAGCTTTTTCACAGTCTACTGAAGTGTAAGAGGTAGCCGGCGATGCTTCCGTGCTTCTCGTGTCCAAACAGCGTAGTTGTAAAAACAAAAACGAGATTGATTCAGCACGTCGGAAGCTTGCAAGGGCTTGAATCCGCCCGGCATCCTGAACTGGTAAAGGGCGGCGTGCGTATGCTGACTGGAGAACACGAATCCTACTGTAAGACTTCCAGCGCTCCCGTGCACCTTCTACTGGACGGTGTTCCAGTGGATTATATACAGAGTCTGCACCTCTGCCCCGCCAATCGAACGAGGCGTTTCGCGGGAAATGAGCCGCGGTGGCGGCTGCTACATTCTACGAGCATGCCAGCTAACTAGTCCTGGAAAACACGCACAACAGGATGTGCCAGGCAACGAATTAAGGCTACGTCGGCGAACGCTTCTAACGGCTGCCCCTCCTAAGTGTGTGACGCAGACGCATCTGCACACGCGTCCTCCGGCAAATCTTTGCAACGCCCAACGCAGCCGGAACGACGGACAGACACGTGTGACCTCACGCACTCCGAATGACGCGCATTTCCTGCGCAATCAGTCACATAGCTGGTGGCAGTAGGTCTTGCTCGGCCTCTGTCTGAGGCGCCACGACATTTGGACATTGAGAAAATTGGTGGTATACGCGCCAGCCCGCCGGAATCAGGGAAAAACGAACACTGGCGTGGCAAGAATAAAACAGCAGGTCAGCGGCGGTCGTGCTATACTGCGAACTCAACGCGTGAGCTCAGATTCTGTAGAGTGCGCAACGTCCTTCAGAGAGGCTTGATGCTTCTGTGTCACATCGGAGGAGGGCCGCAGTCGTACGTTTGTCTCATAGGGGAGTGCCTTGGGGCGCCAAAACGCTGTCCGGCCGCAATCGCACGAGAGTGGATCTTCACCTGCAGCGAAATGCGCCCCTAGTATCTATGCATCGCTTCGCCACACAAGGCCGCCCAAGTGGAGACACGGGGTTTCTGGTTGGTGCTGGACGGGCAAGGCGGATCGGTTCACGAAGTAACCTCTGAAGCGTACTGCCCTTCGGGGGCTGTTCTCAACCACCACAGCACCTAAGCATATAAGCGTCTCCTTAAGGTGTTAGTGCGGCATGGCCTTTGTACAGTACTCGCCCGCCGCAGGATTGGCCGGGTGCTGACGTATTGCGCGAACAGCAGCCTAAGAGCTGAGAAGGTTTCAAAGATCCTTCGTAAGTCCCCTTTCCTGTCGTGCGCGAGGCAGTTGACGCAGTCTGCAGGAGAATCCGCGACCAAAGTACATCTTTCGGTCGCCGGAAACGTACTCTACACTCAGGCTTCTCCCAGCCGCCTTGCTTTCGTCTCGTATGGCGGCCCTCGCGCGGGCTGAACTGCGGGGCAGAATGGAGGCACAGGTGCCTGCACGCTTGCCTCCGTCAGCAGGAGAAAGGTCTGGCCCTTGGGAAGACGGCGGTAGGAGGGAGGAGGCTGAGGCGCGCTACAGCGTGTATGTAGGAGGTCGAAGCGCTCTAGAGCGTGTATGCGTCTGAAAAGCAGGCCGTGCTTGTGGCCGCAATGTCGCTGAATTTATTATTCAATGCCGCGTCGGGTGCTCGACTCCTGCGTTCACAAGTGGCTGTGCATATTCTCTTTGTGTCTATCGCTTTAGGCACATATGCGGCACAGTATAACTAGCCCCAGAGAGTAGAACATGGCCAGCAGATCCCGCTTGGCGAGCACTAACGCGTGCGAATGCTGGCGGTTGAAACTGACCGGCGCCGGCGTGGTGTCGTCCGCTCAGTGCTGCCGGGATCCTCATGTCTCGAGAAAGCGTACAAGATAACACCAGACGAGCGGGCCCTTGAAGTAACGGGAGCGCGCGCACGCAGATGTCGACGTTATACGCTTGCTTTGCCACGCGCGTGCTGCAGGACGCTTCATGTGGGTGGGAAGCGTTGTCGATTCTCTTCAGCGTGGAGCAGACCCTTAGGGCGGAGAGGGGAGGAGGATATGCCGCCTTCAGCCACTACGTACTCTACTTCGCAGAGTATACGTCGCACGCTCTGAACCACGACTCCCTGTGACGCTGCTTCCATTAGCGAAGGAGGCCACCCATAACTCAGGGGCGACAGCTGACAGCGAGACGCCATGTCAAAAGAAGGCGGAAATGGCACATGTTCACACGAAAGGGAAACCGACGAAAAAGAGCCTTGAAGACACACAGCGACGAGCAATACCATGCGGATACACACATTCCGGGCCCGCGGCAAAAACTTGGCTGGTGCTGCTATCTCGTGTTTTCGGACTCAGATGGCATATCGGCAAGTCTCCCTTTCGTCGTTACAACAAAGGATCAGCATGTGGAGGACTTGTGTAGAGACTCTGATGCTCGCGTGTCTCTACCCGCGTCTGCCTTACACCATGCATTCCTGAGACGCGCAAAGGCGCATGCAACTATTATAGCCGGGACTTTATGGTGTAGACGCATGTATCTGGCGTGCGAGATCCACTGCTTCCGTCAGCGACGACGACCGCCTGCTGATGAAGTATCGGTGTGCCCGTTCCCCACTCGACCTTGGCTGATAAGATTTCCAATGCCCATGTCTCCGAACCACACCAGGAGGCCTTTTGTATTTCAAGTAGCTTGTTAAAATGGCTTCTAATGCGAGGACCCTTCCATGCATCTAGTGTGAGCCCGTCTAGCTCCATGATATTCCGCAAGCGCAACGAGTTTACGAAGCCTTTCGTTTAGCTGCAACGCCGACGTGCTGTCGCGTGGCGACTAGAGACGTGCGACGTCTCACCCTCAGTAAAGAGGACATAAGAAGCTGCGTCGCACAGGCTTGCTGATTCGGCGCAGGCCGGGAGAAGCAGGCGACACGACCGCTGCAAGAAAACTGGAAACCATGTACTCAGGGTGAAGCCGACGGCTTGGGAGACAGCGTCTGCATAGAGAAATACGCATCCACGTACACGTATATATACATATATATATGTATATATATGGGCATACGTATACATATATATCTATGTATACATATTCATATATACACATATGTGTTTATATACGCTGAAGCTGCAGAAGCCGTCTCATTGGCTAGGACGACTGCTCTGGCCGGCGTTCCCGTCGGCAGTAGACAGCTTGTCGAGGTCCTAGGGTGAGTGCCCATCGACTGGCGCCAGCGCGTAGCGCCGCAGCGCGACCGCCTGCGACATCAACGTGTTTCGTGCGCCCTACAAGGGCACCTAGATCCGTGCCTAGTTTCCTGCGTCGGCAGAACCCCGCTAACACCTCCCTGGAACTTTCCTCCAAAAAGGCCCTCCACCCCCCTGGGGTCCCCTGAGCCCTCCTATCAGTGTCTTTCTCGCCCGCTTTCTCTCGCACCTGGGGCTTCGCTCAGCCTCAGATTCTGTAGAGGGAGGAATGCGTTCGTATTCGACGTGCACGACGCGGCTCGGATGCGCAGGCGGCCGCACTTATCTCATCCGTACTGGCGTGGCGTCTGTTTCAGCCACGTTAGTTGCACTGTACGCAGATAGCGGTGGATGGCCTGCATCCAGGAGGAGGTGGGTGTCGCTAAGCTGAACCCCGCTGCGAAAGAGCGCAGTCCCTTCCTGCACAGCAAGAGTCCCCTGTTTTCGGACGACGGCAGGGCGGGGGGGCGACGCTGAAAAAGTGAACAGATTGTGTGTGGAGACATCAGGGGCCGTACTGACTCGTTGGTGCGGAACGCTCGGCAGGCCTGATCAAATTCTCCATCTGAGAGGCCCAGCATCCCCGCGTCTTCTCTCGTGATGAAGCGTCCCCTGAATGTGGAGAAGCTTACTCGATGCTGTCGCTGCGCAGAGTTGAGTCTCTTACACGTGATGCTGCTTTGCTTCGTTAGTGCAGAGCCACGTTCTGGTGATATGCGTCAAGCAGGCAAAAAGTGTTTTCTCGTCCGTCTTCTTCCCGGTGACCAAACTTCTGCAGAGAGAAGTAAGACCCTTGAAGAGAAGAAGAGACTGCGCTGAGCCGCCTGAGCGGGTTGCCATCATGCGACAGAACAACACAAGAAAGCTTTGGCAGTACGTGGGGAATAGTCTGCTAGATCGTGTAGAAGACGCCGCCACAGCAAGGTAGTCCTCTCCATGCTACGAAAAGTGGTCCTGGAAAAGTCGAGCGTACCTTGTCTTCGGGTCATTTTAGGCAGTCCGGGTCATTTTCGCGAGACAGTAGAAGCGGTTAGTGCTTGGCTGGCGCCGAAGGAGTGGTGTCTTCTGCTGAGGTTTCTTAAAGTTTGGAGAGGTGCCTGGGGGATCGGCGCTGATGGGTCCTGTCCTGTGGGAGCGTTGCAGTCGTTGGCTGCGCACCTGAATGGGATGCCTGACACGGAATGCACTGGCAAGTGGTCGGGTCTTCACCTTTCTGCCCCGGCCTATTGAAGCGTGAGCTGTAGCGGCAAAGCTTTCGTGCTTGCTGTGTCACAACAGCGCAGTCGCTAAAACAAAGATGAGCTTGACTGAGCGCGTGGGACATTTACAAGGGCTTAAATCTGCCCGGCTGTACTGAAATGGTAGACGCTGGCGTGCGTATGCTGACTGAAGAACTGGAATTCTACTCTAAAGCCTTCAGCGCTCCCACGCACATTCTGCTCTGCCATGTTCCGGTGGATCAGATACAGCGCTTCTACCTCTGCCTCGCCGTCCGCACGAGGCGGTGCACGGCAAGTGAGCCGTAGTAGCGTTTGCTACACTCCAGAAGTCCTACTAGTCACGAAGTCATGAGAAACACGGACAACAGGATGTGGCGGTCTGTGAAGTATCGTGAAGTCGGCGAGCGCTTGTAAGGGCTGGCCCCTGAAAGTGTGCGACCCAGACACGTATGCACGCGCGCCCTCGGGCAAATCTGTACAGCACTCAACGCAGCCGGAAGGACGGACAGTCACATTTGACCTGTTCCAGTCTGGCTGCCGCGCGTGTGCGGCGAACCCAGTCACAGAGGCACTCTAGACGCAGTAGCTTGTGGCAGTAGGATCGTGCGCGGCCTCTCTCTGAGGCCCCACGACATTTGTTTGCAGCCTGCCGGAACCGGGGGAAAACTAACACTGGCACGGACGCTTGCAGGCGGCAGCAAGTTCATCAGGATGCGACAGCGGCGTCTTCGGATGACATGTGGGACAGAGAGAATTCGCGTCGGGCTAAAGAGGGTCACACATGGCAGAGGAGACGACGACAGCATCGCTTCTCAGATGCTACGTTTCGATCGCCATTTCGCCTTCCCAGACGCCGCGGGTCGGCGGCGCGGAGCCGGGAGAGCTGCTGGAGATTGAAGGACATTCTGTGCAGGGCTCCGCGACATACAATCAGTTGTTCTCTGCTAGAAGCAGGGAAAAGCCTTCCGCCGCAACAGTGTTGGGAGCAGGGCTGCTCTTCGAGTACGTGGCAGCACCAGTCTTCTTCCGCGACAACTCTGAAAGCTTGACGGTACAACGCGGAAGGCACTGCATGACTGGAGAGGGCCTGGGCGGAGTGTCCGTATGCCAGGACGGCGTTAAACGTCAAAGGAGCTGAGATGCGAGGACAAGAACTACAGGCTACGTTTAAATTAGCCTGCGGCCTCGCTGTGCTACCAGTAAGCGTCGCCACGAAAGAACGAATAGGTGTCCTTCTTCGCGGTATACGATCTATGCAGGACATCTCTTCAGTCGACAGTGTCCACTAACACCGGCACCTTCGCGCGCCACCGGAATCGCACTGTAGTAGCGAGGGTCGGCCGAAAATTGGACCGCCGTGAGCAGGCAGTTTCCGCCGCAGGCCGTTCAGAACAAGTGACGTTTTATTGCAAAGAGGGAGGTGAGGGTCTAATAGGCGGCCAAATGTGTGTCTCCAGCGAAGACGGGCTGTGTGTTGCAGGCACGTTTCCACATTTCACTAAGCCATTGGCAGAGCTGTAAGCAGAGTCCTGTTCGCATGATGTCTACGTCTGCAGGCAACGGCAAAATGTCGTTACGCTTCTCCGGACAAGCGTGACAAACGCGGTACAGCTCACTTCCTTTCCTGGGAGAAGTGATCAGTTTCGAGCACAGCGTGACTCTCCAGTACTGCCGACCGTTTTGCAGACGCGGTGCATTGACTGGAAGGCTTGGAGCACCAGCACGGGTGGCTCGCGTTTCTCTCATGCCTGGCAGTGCTCGCTAAGTCTCCTGGTGGTCCTCACGGCGAAAATGTGTTCAGCGGCATCGTAGTGCTGTGGGCGTGCCCCCAGTAGCTGCCGGGTAGCCCGTGTTCTGCCGGCATGGTCTTGCGCATACCGGGCGGCGAGGCGCAGGTTGAGTGAGGAGCCGCCGATGCCACTTTAGTCTGCACACGAGGGAATCCCACCTTCCCTTCGCTTCGCCAAGACTAATGTTTTGCGGGCTCCGGCCCTGGATGCGCGCGGGGAATTGCTGGAGAAGCAGGGCTTTGCCGAGAGATCCCGCACTGACGAAACAGGCGGCGCCCTCCATGAGGCAGGTTCCGCAGAGAGACATCCCTCGTCCGCTAATAGCGTAGCGTACGCAAGGTACGGTATGAGGCAGCCTGCTGCGCGTATACATTCCCCATCCGGCACGCGGCGCCCGTGCGCCTGCACGCCTGCGTCCTGATACTGAAATCACTTCACCCAATACCGTCTCTGTTGCAACGAATAGGGGGCGAGCGTGACAGAATTTTGTTGCTATCGCCCTCTCCTTTTGGATGGGTAGAATCACACGGACGAGCACGCATTTTTGGAGTATCAAAAACGCCGAAGCTCATTGAGTGCAGGTGGCAAAGAGGCGCGAGTACCGCATACTGCTGGGAAACGCGCAAAGAGATGTAGCAGGTGGATGCGGCGCAGCTGCTCGCAGCTCCTCTGCTGGAGAGCTGTTGACACGCTCTTCAGTCCTTGTTCGTGGCCGGAGCAGCGGTGCCAAGACTACACGGAGCACAATGAATCTTATCACTGTCATTACGAGTACTTCTACTAGACTCCAGTATGACGCCGACGTCACAGCAGAAAGCCGCCCGACGCTCGAGTGCTGCGTTCGCAAGTGGCTAGTGGAGATCCCCGTCGCGTCTGAAGCTTTAGGCACGGATGTGGCATAATACACCAAGCGCCAGAGAGTACAAATGGGTAACAATCTCCAGTGGGGGAGCGCTAAGGCGTGTGAATGGGGGCGGGTTGCATTTGCTGGCTTCGGCGTAGCCTGCTGCGCGCAATGCTGCTGCGATTGTCGTTTGTCGAGAAGGCGTACTGTTTGGCACATCAAAAGAGCGAGCGCGCCAGACCGCCGGGGCGCGCGCACGGATGAATTGGGGTTGTGCGGGTGCATTGCCACGCGCGCCGTACAAGACGCTTCGTGCGGATGACAAGCGTTGTGGATTTCGTGCTGTCCGGATGAGACCCTGAGCTCACACACGGGTGGAGAGTATGCTGCCTTCGGCCACTACGTAGTGTATTCCGTAGAATACGTGTCTCGCGCCTTGAGTCACGACTCCCTGTGAGGGTTGCTTTTGTAATGAAAAAGAGTCGCCCGTCGACCTGCGGGGGGAGAGAGTTGACGGTGTAGCGCCGGGTCAAAGATACGCGAGGTCCGCGGGACGCTCGCATAATTGACAGGAAGACAAAAAGCAGAGTGGAAGCCAAACGGAGATCAGCCGATACAGTGAGGGTACGTGCGTCTCGCAGACGGCGGCGACGAAGTCGGCGGTGCCACTCTCTCATCTATTCGGCCAGGTTGCACATCCGTGGCACGTCCGTGGCTCCTGCTCTCGTTGTTGCAGGAAAGGGTAAGCGAGTGCGAGACCTCCAAGGATACCCTCTGAACGCGCGTGTGTCTACGCACGCCTGCCTTTCCCGATGCACTTCTGCGGCAAAGTCAACATGCGACAACTAAACCCCAGCCGTGCCTTTCTAATGTGAAAAACAAATAGCTGGCGTTCGAGGTTAGTTACATCCGTCAGCCCCGATGAGCGCACGAATACCGGGATGCCCGCTCCCCCCCCCTCGACTCCTGCTGATGGAGTTTCATGTCAAGAGGCCGGCTCATGTCGGCAGGTCTTGTCGCTTTCGGAGAGCCATTCAAGTTGACCTCTAAGGGGAGACGTTGCGCTTGCTGCAGTTTCGTGTAGCTCCATAATACCTTGCATCTGGAATGACGTGACGCAGCGCGGCGTTTTACTGCCATACCGCGGCGCTGTTGAGCGGCGACCACAGGCATGCGCCATCTCGCCTTCGCAAGGACGACATACGAAGCTGTGCCGCACAGACTGGCTGACTCCGCGCAACTGGGCCAACGCAGGCGGTGCATCCACCGCTGTGGCAGTAGATGCCGTTCGCTCAAGAAGAGCCAGACATCCCGGGAGATGACCTCCGCAGAAGACCCGTGCAAATCCGTATACAGGGCGCGCGAGTCGCAACAGTGCGAGGGCAGATGTGCTTCTCTCTTTAAAAGGGGTTGGCACTACGCCCTTCGCGATGTTCTGCGGTGTGCCACGTATTCGCCGGTAGTAGTCAGCCTGTGCAGATCCGAGGGCGAGTGCCTTGGCACCGGCGCGTTGCGCCGCACCACGGCCGCTTGCGACATCACGTGTCCGGTGCTTCCTACAAGCGCACCTGGGTCCGTGCCTAGGATTCTGCATCTGCAGAGGTCGGTAACAACTCCTTGTGATGGTTTCAGTGGAACCGGTAGCCCTGCACCAGCCCGTGCTTCGACTGGGCGGGCACCCCGGCTGAGCCCTCTTCGTGTGATTTATCTCGCCTGCATTCTCTCACACCTGGCGCGCCTCTCAGCCGTAACTTCTGCACGGGGAGGAATGCGCTTTCATTGCAGGTGCATAGACACGGCGTGGATGCTCAGGCAGCCGCGCATATTGCACCCGTACCAGCGTAGTGTGTGTGTTAGCCACGTCAATCATCTCATATGCAGCTGGCGGTAGGGGACGTGTTTGCAACCAGGAAGAGGTGAGTTTTGCTAAGCAGAACCCCTCTGCGGAAAGGAAAAGCAATCCGGCCCGCAGGGCAAGACCGTCCTCTCAGCAGAGGGCGCAGGGCAGGGGGTGACGCCGGAAAAGAAGTGACACATGTGTGCGGACACATCGCGGCCGTTGGGAACGCTTAATCGGAAAGTGGGCGGGTCGCCCAAAAGCGTCGGTCTGGGAGCCCGCCTTACCGTGCTTTCTTTCATGAGGGAAAAGTCCGTGACCTTCCCTCGATGCTGTCGCGCAATTTGTTGCCTCTTACAAAGATACTGTTTGGTTCCTTTAGTGGGGGTTTACGTTCGGGAAAACCCCCGTAAACGGGCAAAGGCTCCATTCCTGGCTTTGCCCTCCCTCGAAAACGCTTGCAAAAAAAAAGAAACCCTTCAGAGAACAGGGAGTGCGCTGGCTGCGCAGGGGGGTTCCCGTAGCGATAGAACGAACACGAATTCTTTTTTAAGGGTTGCATTGGTGTGCCCATCATTTACAAGATGTGTTCCACAAAACAGATTTCTTTTCCCTGGTTATGAAACGCATCCTAGAAGAGTCAAGCGCACATGGTTTTTGGTGCATCGAGGGGAAAAACGGACTCACCTCGCGGGGCAAAGGGAATGGTTGGGCGGGCCGGGGGAAGCAGTGATCCTCTATTTTTCGGTTCCCCCACCGGGTGGCGCTGGGGATCCTGGCTTTTGGGAGCCTTGTAAGCTTCCAGCACCGGCGTCAAGCACCAGTCGCAGAAGGCTCTAGGCAGCGCTCGGGCCGCTGACATTTCTGCCCCGTTCTCTCGAACTGTCAATTTCAGCTAGCCGGGCACCCTGGCTTGTTGCGTCAGACGCCAAGATGGTTGATTGACTCAGCGCGCCAGATCTGTCCAAGTTTTCGAATGCAGCAGGCTCTCTTGGAAGCGTGACGAACATACGCTAGCAGGAGAGGTGGAATTCGTCTGTAAGAGTCAAGCGCTCCGGGCACGTCTCTCAACGGGGGCCCCATTGGTGAAATACAGCGTTGCGCCTTTGTCCGCGGCCCCGCAGCCGGGCAACGGCGAAAAGCCGTGGCACGGCGAAGAAGCCGTGGCACGGCGAAGAAGCCGTGGCGGAGTCTGCTACACACTTTACCTCGGTGGCCAACTAGTCCTGGGAATCACGCACAACAGGATGTGGCAGTCTGTGTGTTATCGTTCAGTCGGCGAACGTTTCTAGGGGTTGGCCCCCGTAAGTGTGTGACACAGATATATATGCACACGCGTCCCCGGGCAAATTTGTACAGCACGCGACGCAACTGGGACGACGGACAGTCCTGTGTGACTTGACGCACTCTTGCTGACCCGCACGTACTGCGCTGTCAGTCACAGAGACACTGTAACGCAGTAAATGGCAGCACTCTGGCGTTGCTCGCCCTCTGTTTCAAGCTCCGCGACTTTTTGACATTGGGAAAATCAGGGGCGTACCCGGCAGTCAGAAGGAGCCAGGGGGAACCGAGCACTTTCACGGACGCTTCCAGGCGGCAGCACGTCGCATCAGGATGCGAGAGCGGCTTCTTCGAATGACGTATGGGACGGACACGATTCGCGCCGGGCTGAAAAGCGTCGCATACGCCAGAGGAGAAGATACAGCAGCGCTTTTCAGATGCTATATTTTGATCGCTCTTTCGCCTCTCCAGAAGTCCCATGTTGACGGCGCGTTGCCGCGAGAGGTGTTGGAGAGTGAAGGGAATTTCATGTAGGGCCCCGCGACACACAACCAATTGTTCTCTCATACAAACAAGGGAAGGCCTTGCGCCGCAGCAGTTTCAGGAGCGTAGCTTCAGCGCCGTCTACTCATTGAATATGCTGCGCTTCGATAACGTCGCAGCATCAGCCTTCTCCTGCGCCACCTTTGACAGCTTCGCGGCGGAAAGCGGTAGCATTGCAGGACTGGAAAGGGCCTGAGCGGAGTTTCACATGCGAAGTACGCGTAAAACCTCAAAGGTGCTGAGATGCTAGAATCCGAACTACAGGGAACACTTAAGTGGGTCTGCTACCTCGCTGTGCTACCCGCAATCCTTTCCACGAAGAAGTAAAGAGGTGTGCTTCTTTCTGGTATCCAAAATATGTAGGAGACCTCATCCGTCGACAATGTATACTAACTCCGGCACCTTCGCGGACCACTGGAATTGCACCATACTAGCGACAGTCCGCCGTAACCTCGTTCGCAATGAGTAGGAGGTTTCTGGCAGAGGGCCTTCATAGGGAAACGAGGGTCTGAAAGGCAGCCCATTGTTCGTCTCCGGCGAAAACGGACTGAGTGGTGCAGGCAGGTTTCTATGTTTGACTCACCCAGCAGCAAGGCTAGAAACGAAGTCCTGTCCGCGTGATGTCTACCCCTGCAAGCAACGGCAAAGTGCGCTCACGCTCCTCTGGAAGGACGCGGCGAACCGCGTCACAGCTTACAGTCTTTGCTGGAGGAAGTGATCAGTTTCGAGCACAGCGTGACTCTCCAGTATTGCCGATCGTTCCGCGGACCCGGTGCATCGACTGGAAGGGCTGGAGCACCTACACGGGTAGCTTGCCGTTCTGTCATGCCTGGCAGTGTTCGCTACGTCGTCTCGTGGCCCCGACTGCGGAGATGTGTTAAGCGGCACCGTACGGCGCTGGACGTGCCTCCAGGAATTGCCGGGAGGTCCGTATCTCGGTGGCATCGTCCTGTACATACCGAGGGCGCGAGGCGCGTGGTTCACTGCAGAACCGCCGGTGCCTCTACAGCTTGCGCACGAGTATAGTCCCGCCTTGTCCTCACTTCTCCGAGCCGAATGCGTCGGCGGCTCCAGCGCTGGCTCTGCGCGGGGGAATGTCGGAGAAGCAGGGCTTTGGCGAGAGAGCCGGCATAGGCGAAACAGGCGGCGCTCTGCAGGAGGCAAGGTACGTCGAACGGCATCCCTCGTCTGCGAATTGTGTAGCGCAAGTGATGTATTGTAAGACGGAGCCTACTGCGCATGTATATCGCCCATCCGGTACGCGGCGAAAATCTACGCGTGCAGGCTGGCGTCCGGATACCGAGTTTCTTCACCGCAATGCGGTCTTTGTAGCGACGCGTAAGGGACGAGCGCAGCAGAGATTTCTTGTGACTGGCGTGTCCTCTTCAGCGACTGAAGCAGACGAACTAGCAGGCATTTCTAAAGAAGGACGAAGCGCAATGAGTGCAGACGGCAAACAGGAGGGAGCCACGCAGACTGCTGGGAATGGCGCAAAGCGGCGTGCGGCCGTTGGGTGCAGCGTAGCTCCTCCCAGCTGCTCTGGTGAAGCACCGTCGGCACGCACTTCAGTCTTTGCTGCTGGCCGACGCAGCACCGCCGAGACAATACGGAGCATAATGAAACCTCCTCCTGTTACTACGAATAATACTGCTAGACTCCAGCGTGACGCCAAAGTCATAACGAGAAGCCGCCGGGCGCTCGAGTGCTGCGTTCGCGAGTGGGTAGTGAAAACCTTCATCGCGTCTGAGGCTTGAAACACGAATGTGGCATAGTATGTCAAGTGCCAGAGCGTACAACATGGATACCACTCCCCAACTGGCGAGCCCTTACGCGTATTAATGCTGTCGGCTCGCAGCGGCCGGCTCCGGCGTAGCCTGCTGCGCGCAATGCTGCTGCGGTCGCCGTTTGTCGACAAGGCGAACTAGTTGACACATCAGGAGAGCGAGATGCGAGGTCGCGTGAAAGCGTAGACCCGCGCACCGAAGAATTGGCGTTGTGCGCCTGCCTTGCCACGCGCGTCTTACGGGACGCTTCGTACGGATGAGAAGCGTTGTCGGTTTCCTGCGGTCCGGATCAGACCCTCAGCTCACACCCGGGATAAGAGTATGCTGCCTTCGGCTACTACGCACTGTACTCCGTAGACTACATATCGCGCGCGCTCAGACACGACTCCCTGTGGCGAGGGTTTTAATCGTGAACAAAAGTCGTCCGCCGATCTCCAGGGAGACGTAGATGACGGTGTGGCGCCGAGCCAAAAACACGCGAGGTCCGCATGACGCCTTCATAATTGACAGAAGGACGAAAAGCAGAGTGGGTATCACACGGACATCAGCGAATACAGTGCGGCAACGCACGTTTCGGGGACGGCAGCGAGAAGCCCTCGGTGCCGCTTTCTCATCTCTTCGGCCACGTGGCGCATCCGTGGCACATCAGTGGCTGCTGCTCTCGTCGTTGCAGGAAAGGGTAAGCTTGTGCAAGACCTACTAGCAGCCCCCTGAACTCGCGTGGGTCTAGGCACACCTGCCTCACCCCGTGCATTCATGCGGCGCTTCAACACGCAGACAATTATCACAGCCCTGTATTTCTACTGTGGATACAAATAATTTGCGTGCCAGGTCGAATACATGCGTCAGCCACGACGAGCCGCGTAATACCGGTGTGCGCCCTCCGCAGTCGACTGCTGCTGGCGGCATTCTAATATTCAGGATGCCGCCTCACGCTAGCGTGCCTTGTGACTTTCGAGGAACCAGACACGTTGGCTCCTGACGGTAGAAATTTCACCTGCATCTGCTGCGAAAACGCGTAGCTCCACAATACTGTAAACGTGAAAAAACGTGACGGAACACGGCGTTTCACTGTGAGACCGCGGTGCTGTAGAGCGGCGACCGCAGACATGCGGCATCTCGCCTTCACAAGGACGACATACGAAGCTGTGCCGCACAGAGTGGCTGACTCCGCGCAAGTGAGCCAACGCAGGCGGCGCACCCGCTGCTGTGGCAGTAGATGTCGTTCGCTCGAGAAGAGCCCCACATCCCGGGAGATGGCCTGCGTAGAAGACCCGTGCAAATCCGTATACAGGGCGCGCGAGTTGGAACAGTGCCAGGGCACATGTGCTTATCTCTTTGAGGGGTTGGCATCGCGCCCCTCGCGATATTCTGCGGTGGACCGCGGACTCGCCGGTAGTAGTCAGCGTGCGCAGATCCGAGGGCGAGTGCCTTGGCGCCGGCGCGTTGCGCCGCACCGCGACTGCCTGCGACATCACGTGTCCAGTGCAACCAGCAAACGCGCCTGTGCTCGTGCTCAGCTTCCTGCGTCTGCAGAGGCCGCTAATACCTCCTTGTCATGGTTTCCCTAAAACCGGTAGCCCTGCTCCAGCCCCTGCATCAGCAGGGCACCCGGGCTGAGCGCTCCTAGTAGCGTCTTTCTCGCCGGCTTTTTTCCACACCTGGCGCGTCTCCCAGCGGCAAATTCTGCACGGGGAGGAACGCGCTCGTATTCGACGTGCATAAACACAGCGTGGATGCTCACGCAGCCGCGCATATCACATCCATACCGGCGTAGGGCGTGTTTTGGCCACGTTCGTTTCGGCGCCTGCAGAAGCGGTAGAGGGCTGCTTTGCATCCAGGAAGAGGTGAGTATTGCTAGGCAGAACCCCTCTGCGGAAAGAAGAGCAGTCCGGCCTGCAGGGCAAGAGTCGTCCTCTCAGCAGATGACGGCAGGGCAGGAGGCGACGCCGGAAAAGAAGGAACACATTGTGTGCGGACACATCAGCGGCCTGTTCGGAACCCGTTAGTGCGGAGAGGTCGGCAGGTCTGACCAAGCGGTCGGTCTGGGAGCCTCGGCATACCTGCTGTTCTTTCATGATGGAAAGTCCGTGAAGCTTACTCGATGCTGTCGCTGCAATTTGTTGAATCTCTTACAAACGATGCTGTTTGGTTCCGTTAGTGTGGAACCACGTTCTGATGAACCCCGTCAAACAGGCAAAGGCTGCATTCTTGTGCCTTTCCTCTCCCGTGAGCAAACGCTTGCAGAGAGAAGTAAGACCTCTGTAGAGAACAGGCGAGTGCGCTGAGCGGCGTCAGCGAGTTGTCATCATGCGATAGAACGACACATGAATTCTGGCAGGGTATGTGGATTGGTGTGCTCCATCCTTTACAAGATGTCGTTCCAGCAAAACAGATTTCTCCATGTTATGAAACGGCATCCTGGAAGAGTCGAGCGCACATGGTTTTGGTGTCATCGTAGGGAAATCGGACTCACCTCTGCGGGACAATGGAAGTGGTTGGTACTGGAATGGCGGCGAAATAGTGATGCCTCCGGTTAACTAGTCTCCATCGTCTAGAATGCTGCCTGGGGTTGGCGCTGGTGAGTCCTGGCTTGTGGGAGCCTCGTGGATGCTGGCTCAGCACCGGCTCGAGGCACCCGTCGCAGAAGCCTTTAAGGAGCGCTCGGGCCGCTGACATTTCTGCCCCGTTCTGTCGAACTGTGAATTTCAGGTAGCCGGGCACCCTGGCGTGTTGCGTCAGACGCCAAGATGGTAGAAACAGGAGAGAGATTGACTCAGCGCGCCAGATCTGTCCAAGGTTTCAAATGCAGCAGGCTCTCTTGGAAGGGTAAAGGGTGACGGACATACGCTAACAGGAGAGGTGGAATCCTTCTGTAGGAGTGCAAGCGCTCCGGTGCACTGTCTGCTTAACGGCGCTCCGATGGATGATATACAGCGTTTGCGCCTTTGCCTCGCTGGCCGCGCGAGCCGTGGCACGGCGAAGGAGCCGTGGCGGAGTCTGCTACACACTACGTACCCCGGTGGCCAAGTAGTCCTGGGAATCACGCACCGTAGGATGTGGCAGTCTATGGGTTATCGTTCAGTCGGCGAACGCTCGTAAGGGTTGGTCCCCGTAAGTGGGCATATGCACACGCGTCCCCGGGCAAATTTGTACAGCACGCAGCGCAGCCGGGACGACGGACAGTCCTGTGTGACTTGACGCACTCTTGCTGACCCGCACCTACTGCGCGCTCAGTCCCAGAGACACTGTAACGCACTATCTGGTAGAACTAGGGCGTTGCTCGGCCTCTGTTTCAAGCTCCACGACATTTTGACATTGGGAAAGCCAGGGATGTACGCGGCAGTCAGAAGGAACCAGGGGGAATCGAGCACTTTCACGGACGCTCCCAGGCGGCAGCACGTCCGCCAGGATGCGAGAGCGGCTTCTTCGAATGACGTATGGGACGGTTAGGATTCGCATCGGGCTGAAGAGGGTCGCATACGCCGGAGGAAAAGATACAGCAGCGCTTCTCAGATGCTACATTTTGATCGCTGTTTCGGCTCCCCAGACGTCGCAGGTTGACGGCGCGGGGCCGCGAGAGGTGCTGGAGAGTGAAAGGCATTTCATGTAGGGCCCCGCGACACACAACCGGTTGTTCTCTCATACAAGCAAGGGAAGGCCGTGCGCCGCAGCAGTTTCAGGAGCAAGGCTTCATCGCCGTCTACTCATTGAATATGCTGCTTTTCGATAACGTCGCAGCATCAGTCTTTCTCTGCGGCAGCTTTCACAGCTTCACGGCAGAAATTGGAAGGCACTGCAGGACTGGAAAGGGCCTGAGCGGAGTTTCACATGCAAAGGACGCGTAAAAGCTCAAAGGCGCTGAGATGCTAGAACCCGAACTACAGGGAACACTTAAGTGGGTCTGCTACCTTGGTGTGCTGCCCGCAACAATTTCCACGAAGAAGTGACAGAGCTGTGCTTCTTTCTGGCATCCAAAATATATACGAGAACCTCATCCGTCGACAATGTATACTAACTTCGGCACCTTCGCGGACCACTGGAATTGCACCATACTAGCGACAATCCGCCGTAATCTCGTTCGACAATGAGTAGGAGGTTTCTGGCAGAGGGCCTTCATAGGGAGGTGAGGGTCTGAAAGGCAGCACATTGTTCATCTCCGGCGAAAACGCACTGAGTGGTGCAGGCAGGTTTCTGTGTTTGACTCACCCAGCAGCAGGGCTAGAGACGAAGTCCTGTCCGCGTGATGTCTGCCCCTGCAAGCAACGGCAAAGTGCGCTCACGCTCCTATGGAAGGACGCGGCAAACGGCGTCACAGCTTACTCTCTTCGATGGAGGAAGTGATCAGTTTCGAGTACAGCGTAACTCTCCAGTATTGCAGATCGTTCCGCGGACCCGGTGCATTGACTGGAAGGGCTGGAGCACCTACACGGGTAGCTTGCCGTTCTCTCATGCCTGGCAGTGTTCGCTACGTCGTCTCGTGGCCCCGACTGCGGAGATGTGTTAAGCGGCACCGTACGGCGCTGGACGTGCCTCCAGTAAACGCCGGGTGGTCGGTATCTTGGTGACATCGTCGTGTACATACCGAGGGCGGGAGGCGCGTGGTTCACTGCAGAACCGCCGGTGCCTCGACAGCTTGCACACGAGTATAGTCCCGCCTTGTCCTCACTTTTCTGAGCCGAATGCGTTGGCGGCTCCAGCGCTGGCTCTGCGCAGGGGAATGTCGGGGAAGCAGGGCTTTGGCAAGAGGGCCCGCATAGGCGAAACAGGCGGTGCTCTAAAAACGCAAGATACGTCGAAAGGCATCCGTCGTCAGCGAATTGTGGAGCGTAAGTAATGTATTGTAAGACGGAGCCTACTGCGCATGTATATCGCCCATCCGGTACGCGGCGGCAATCTGCGCGTGCAGGCCGTCGTCCGGATACTGGATTTTCTCACCGCAATGCGGTCTTTGTAGCGACGCGTAAGGGACGAGCGCAGCAGAAATTTTTGGTGATTGGCGTGTCCTCTTCAGCGACTGGATCAGACGGACTATCAGGCATTTCTGAAGAAGAACGAAGCTCAATGAGTGCAGACGGCAAACAGGAGGGAGCCACGCAGACTGCTGGGAATGGCGCAAAGCGGCGTGCGGCCGTTGGGTGCAGCGTAGCTCCTCCCAGCTGCTCTGGTGAAGCACCGTCGGCACGCTCTCCAGTGTTCGCTGCTGGCCGGAGCACCGCCGCCGAGACAATACGGACCATAATGAATCTTTCTCCTGTTACTACGAATAATACTGCTAGACTCCAGCGTGACGCCCAAGTCATAACGAGAAGCCGCCGGGCGCTCGAGTGCTGCGTTCGCGAGTGGGTAGTGGAGACCTTCATCGCGTCTGAGGCTTGAGGCACGAATGTGGCATAGTATGTCAAGTGCCAGAGCGTACAACATGGATACCACTCCCCAACTGGCGAGCCCTTACGCGTATTAATGCTGTCGGCTCGCAGCGGCCGGCTTGGGCGTAGCCTGCTGCGCGCAATGCTGCTGCGGTCGCCGTTTGTCGACAAGGCGAACTAGTTGACACCTCAGGAGAGCGAGACGCGAGATCGCGTGAAAGCGTAGACGCACGCACCGAAGAATTGGCGTTGTGCGCCTGCCTTGCCACGCGCGTTTTACGGGACGCTTCGTACGGATGAGAAGCGTTGTCGATTTCCTGCGGTCCGGATCAGACCCTCAGCTCACACCCGGGATAAGAGTATGCTGCCTTCGGCTACTACGCACAGTACTCCGTAGACTACATATCGCGCGCGCTCAGACACGACTCCCTGTGGCGAGGGTTTCAATCGTGAACAAAAGTTGTCCGCCGATCTCCAGGGAGACGTAGATGACGGTGTAGCGCCGAGCCAAAAACACGCGAGGTCCGCATGACGCCTTCATAATTGGCAGAAGGACGAGAAGCAGAGTCGTTACCACACGGAGATCAGCGAATACAGTGCGGCAACGCACGTTTCGAAGACGGCAGCGAGGAAGTCGGCGGTACCGCTTTCTCATCTCTTCGGCCACGTGGCACATCCGTGGCACATCAGTGGCTGCTGCTTTGGACGTTTCAGGAAAGGGTAAGCTTGTGCAAGACCTACTAGCAGTCCCCCTGAACTCGCGTGTGTCTAGGCACACCTGCCTCACCCCATGCATTCCTGCGGCGCTTCAACACGCAGACAAATATCACAGCCCTGCATTTCTAATGTGGATACAAATAATTGGCGTGCGAGGTCGAATACTTGCGTCAGCCACGATGAGCCGCGTAATACCGGTGTGCCCCCTCCGCAGTCGACTGCTGCTGACGGCATTCTAATATTCAGGATGCCGGCTCACGCTAGCGTGCCTTGTGACTCTCGAGGAACCAGACACGTTGGCTCCTGAGGGTAGAAATTTCACCTGCACCTGCTGCAAAAATGTGTAGCTCCACAATACTGTGCACGTGGAAAAACGTGACGAAACACGGCGTTTCACTGCAGTACCGCGGTGCTGTTGAGCGGCGACCGCAGACATGCGGCATCTCGCCTTCACAAGGACGACATACGAGGCTGTGCCGCACAGAGCGGCTGACTGCGCGCAAGAGGGCCAACGCAGGCGGTGCACTTGCTGCTGTTGCAGTAGATGTCGTTCGCTCGAGAAGAGCCAGACATCCCGGGAGATGGCCTCCGTAGAAGACCCGTGCAAGTCCGTATACAGGGCGCGCGAGTCGGAACAGCGCCAGGGCACATGTGCTTATCTCTTTGGCATCGCGCCCTTCACGATGTTCTGCGGTGGACCGCGTCCTCGCCGGTAGTAGTCAGCCTGTGGAGATCCGAGGGCGAGTGCCGTGGCACCGGCGCGTTGCGCCGCGCCGCGACTGCCTGCGACATCAGGTGTCCAGTGCAACCAACAAGCGCACCTTGGCTCGTGCCCAGCTTCCTGCGTCTGCAGAGGCCGCTAATACCTCCATGTCGTGGTTTCCCTAAAACCGGTAGCCCTGCTCCAGCCTCTGCATCAGCAGGGCACCCCGGCTGAGCGCTCCTAGTAGCGTCTT